>NC_061788.1:2245075-2546325 GCF_022458985.1 Mugil cephalus
GAATTGTTTTTTTTATCCCTTATTATATATATTATATAATATATTTACATCCGTATGTACAATGTGTGTATGTTGACTATGTTGTTGTTTTACTTAGATCAAACTTATACCCAAACTAATGGAGAGATTAAGTAGGTACCTCCTACTTTCCATATGTGTCCTGTAATAAACTCGGCCTAGTGCTACTTATAAACATACATTATTATTTTGCGTTTAGTATTAAGCTATTTTTTACTAAAATATGTTGGATTCATGTTAATGTGTATTTAAAGAAAATTCCATTCATGGGGGAAATTAATAAAAATTAAAAAGATTTTGCAGGTCCCCTCCTCGTCATCTTACGTTATGTTGTATGTTTTAAACTAAAACTAATAAAGAATGTAAACATGTAGAAGTCAAACCTGTAGAAATTCGGCCAAAGTGTCGTCCAGTGTTTTCAAAAAGGACTCGGACACAAACTGTTCAACCTGTTCAGAGAAAGAAACAACAAGTGAAAGTGACGCTCTACGATAATAACGGAGGATGGATGAGCTGCTGTTACTGACCATGTTGAGGAGCTGACGGAGCGTATCCAGAGGGACGAGGAACTCTCCAGAGCTGCTCCCGGTGAAAAGGGGGGAGACGGAGAAGCTGGAGCTGATGGTGGAGAAGTAATAGTCGGGGTCGACTGCGCTGCCGTCAGGGAGATATGAGCCTGAGCAGAGACATGGGACAGGAAGTCCAGGGAGGATTTCAGAATAAAATGTTTCCTGAATGGTTCAAAATCTGACTCAGACACTTAACCCTTCATGAAATACGCTAATACTGTTTTCACAGGACGTCAGAATACTGTAAAATAAAAATACATCAAGATTAATGGATTTACTATGTGGTTCCTTGTCCTTAAGTGGTAAACAAATGTAAACATGTATTTACTTCAGGGGTCTTCAGTGTTTGTCAGGTTAAAGGACAAACACACTGACAAATAACGTCTCCTGCTTCCATTTATCCCTTTACTAAAATATGTTGGATTCATGTTAATGTGTATTTAAAGAAAGAAATGTGCAGAAGAAAGTTAAAAATTAAGAGGAAAATTAAAATATATATATATATATATATATAAAAGATGTCCAATCAACCAAAGATTTTGTGACCCCACCCCCGACTGCAGAACCTCCACGAACCCCCTGACGAAGACCAGTGATTGATTAGTACGGTCTGAGGGCGGAGCCACAATATCGATGCCCCGCCCACACCTCCTCCAGTCTCACTCATGTTTTAATTTAATTAATGCTACACTCTGCTCCACCTCCACCAGCTACAAGGAAATGTTGGATTATACACTGAACTTATTTTAAAAAATTGTGTTTATGACTCTCATGGTCCCACAGGTTCTTCTTTACGGTTGGCATGGCAACATAATGACAGTGGCCATTATGTCACTTCCTGTTTCTATAGCGTCAAATATCTAAAACAAAACTTGTCCAAATAAAAAGACACTTGAACTTCACCACCGTTATATTTACTACCTAAAATTATAGAAACCAGAAAAACATTATTTGACATATATCTTAGTGTTTAAGTTTCGACCCAAGTCCCGCCCATTAACATGGAGGAGGCGGAACTAAAGACCTGCACTGCAGTCAGTCACCAGGGGGAGCTCTACTTGCTTTTGCTTCACTTTAGAGGTTGAAGTTCATCCTTTCATCCACTTACCTTCAAAGTACTGAGCGCAGGGATCGGCCGGGGAGCTGGGAGTCAGACCCGCTCTCTCTGGACTGGCCTGAAAACAAAGAGAAGAACTCACATCCGTTCTCTGAGACGGAGCCTCGTGATTGGGCGGCGTTCATTAAATATTAATACCTGCTGCGACACGCTGGACGTGGAGGAGCATTTACGCCTCAGAGTGTCTCCCTGACACACCGTGAGCAAGGAGCTCGGCAGGATGGAGCGGAAGTCGTTGAAGGAGCGTCGGCGGGCGGCGTCCAGGTCTTCGTTGGTGGACAGGACGGGGGCCGCGGGGCGAGGGAACAGCTTCGACAGCAGAGGCTCGTCCGTGTTGCTGTATCGGCCGAAAGCTCTGGCGACGCCGAGGAGGGCGGGGACAGTGTACCTGCACAGGTAGTCTGCAGGGAGGGAGGACACGAGACACGTTAGGACACAGGAATAGAACAAAAAGGAAGAAGACGTGGATTAAAGTCCGCACCTTTATCGTGATCCTCTGGGTTTTTGCAGATGTCCTGCAGGACCTGCATGATGTCCATGATGGCCTCCAGGATCTAACACAGAGTTTAGAAATCATCATTTCTACCACATTTTTCTTATCTTTTAACTCAATTTAATGCATTTTCTAAAGATAAACTTAAAGTAATCCATCGTCTTGACGTCTTGTGAGTTTTATCTTTAAGTTTTAAGTTAAAAAAAAAGAGGAGGATATTAGATAGAACTGTTACTATAAAATGGACATATTTTTAAAACAAGGCTCCACAAAAGAGGATTTATTTTACGTCACTCCCTGTTTAAGATATTTAAAGTAAGTAGATGCTGGGATATTTAAGTCAGGGCCTTTTACATAATGACAGACTTTGGCAGTAACATTTATAGAACCGTTTATGGTGGAAATAAGACGTTTATTTCAAAATAGCCCCATATACGTCTCTGTTCAAATGGAGAAGAGAACGTCCTCTGGCGACGGACAAAATTCTGATCTGCTGGGAGTTGATTCTGCTCTGACGTGGCCTAATGTTTATCTGACATGTATAAAGCTACAGACCTGCCCTCGCAGGGTCTCGTCCCTCTGGGCCACGTCTGAGAGCAGCGTGACAAGAGAGAAGCTGAAGTTCTCTGCAACAGGAAGCGTGTCTGCAAAACACCATCAACGACAGTAAAACAGAAGAAGCCATGAGCAGTAGTTAGATGAGTGATTATTATCATCATGCAAACCTCTTCCTTTGCGCTCCGAGCTTTCTTCAATCCACTGAACTTTAGGAAGCCCTTTGAGGAGCCCGAGCAGATACGGGACGATGGCATCTTTGTGCTGGGACACAGTAATTAGCGTTAGCGACGTCAGTAATAATAATAATAAATAAAATAATACAACATATAGAAGAAGAGGTGATGGGGGGAGAAGTTTACCTGCAGATCTGACTCCACCAGGAAGATGCCAAGTGCGATCACCGCGTCCCTCCTCCTCTCGTCCAGCTGGAAGACGCCTCTGAAGTCCACGGGACACATGCATTGTAGCTTCTGCACCTGAAAGAGGACGAGGACGATGTGCAATCACCACCTTCATCGTTTCTCTCCTTCAGAAAGCTTATTTACACCAAAAAGAAAAACGTCCTCCCCGCTGAGATTAAACACTCTGGGTCCATCAGCGCTAATGAGTTTCGTCGTGGCTCAGGAATCCAGCCAGAAACCTGCTCTGACTTTAATTAGCTTAGAGCTAAAAGGCTCCAGCTCAGAGAGGGATTAATCACCTGGAGGCCTCCTGCACGGCTTTTATCCAGCCCGACCACGTTTTTTAAGTGGCAACACTGGAGGATGTGGCTCAGTCCCGTGGTCACATTCACCACAGACAAGAGTTCACGTCTGATTTTAAAAGATCCTCTGAGACAAACATGGAATTACAGGTTAAATCTGGGGATTTCAGGAGGTTTTATGCGTGATAAGCCTCTTACGGGAAAAAACAATGACTTCTGGAAAGATTTGAAAGAAAAAGGTTGGTAGGAATTAAACTTCCAATCAAACTAATGGGGGGTCAGAATTAAACTAACCAACATTATGTTCAGAAGAAGCAACATTCACTGAAAGAAGGTTTTAGCAGCAGCAGTGTGAGTCCATTTTTATTTCTTTTAATATTATTAGAAATGAGTGACTCTATATAAAAGTTTTAATCTAAGGCTTTAAAGTTGTTTGATGCACAATTATCTCTCTGTGGTTTGACCCTCGGTGCGACCCGTAGTTTAGGAAATCAGGAAGCAAAAGTTCTTCTGCTTCTTCTTCCTCCATTTCTTTTTGTTCTTCTTCTTTGTCCTCCAGATCTTCTAATTATTTTTTCTTCTAGCTCTTTGTCTTCTCGTCCATTTCCTCCTCTAGTTCTTCTTCTTCTTTTAGTTCTTCAGGTTCTTTGTTCTTTGTTGTTTGGCCTTTTATCCTGAGTGGACTCCATGGATTTAAATGATCTCCTACTACCAAAGATCCACATTACGCTAGTCCACTGGTTTTTGTTTTTGTTTGCTTGTTTGGTGGCAAAATACAAACACACAATATATATATATACATACACATATATATGTGTGTGTGTGTGTGTATACGTATAAAGGGAAGTGGGCATAATGCTGTGGCCGACTGGGCTGTTAAAAAAAAGCAGAAATTCATCAAACATGTTCCACAAAGTGACCCAATAACACAATGAAGTGAGTGGGAGGGGTTGTTGTGTTCTACGGATATTTCCTCATAGGTTCTACTTCCTGTTTTAACCTCCTCCGATCTGAACCTCAGTGAACTTCTTCCTTCAATCCTCAGTGAGTCATGAGCCGCTGCATTTAATTAACATGTTTTTAACACTAAATAAGTTTAATATTGCAGGAAAAACGAACCCCGGCGCTGTTTTAATTCTGGCCTTTGCAGCGTCTCATGATTCCTTCCTGTCACAACTTGTTCCTTCTGACTAACAAAGCTCGGGTTATTTCTTTAAATCTCCTCTTTGTCATGACCAGATTAACTTGTTGAGGGCTCCGTGTCGCCTTTAAAGGATGAATCCCAGGATGTTTCTGCTAATAAAACACCAGTTAACTGGTGTGAAGATGTGTGTGTTGTGGTGGATAAACCCCCGACATTAAAGCTGCAGCTGTTTTCAGTTAAATTAGGAAAAGTGAAAAATGTCCTTTGATAACAAAAGTCAACGTTTGCGTCCAACATCTGCACATTGACATATTTTTCTACAGATTATATGTGATAAATAGCAGCATCATCCTGAGTCCATCCAGAAATCCTGTCTCCATGAGAGACTGGACAAAGTCTGCAGCGATGCTGAGGTAGGAACTAAAGGAGCATCCACATAAATATAAATGTCCCATGGACCAAAGCATCACACTGCCTGCTCTTCCCATAATGCATCCCGGTTCCATATGTTCTCCGGCTAAATAATAAAGTGTATTTTCATGAGGAAGCAATTTGTGTCTGTATTAATTCCACTAAATTAAATAGACCATTAATGAGATTTTAATTGTTATTACATTAACTGGAGATTCAGCTGTCGAGGATTAATAACAGATGAACTGCTCTATTTTTATTATATTATTATATTATAGTATAAACAAATACATATATATGACTAATAATTTATGTATAAGCCAATAAATCTTTTTTATTAATAATGTTTTATAAGAATCTATACATATTATAGCCGTCTTTTATTTTGGAGGCGCCTGCCAAAATAAAAGTATTGAACGATTTAAATAAAATAATAATAATTAAAAAAAAAAATGGTTTTAATGTCAGTCTTGATAAAATCAGGTCACTAGTGGGTTAGATTCACGCGTGGCCGTGTATACGTTTCAATTAAAAGACTTAAAAGTCCATTTTTGGACGTAAAATCGGATTTTCTCGAGCAGAGAGACGACTAATTAGAAGCTAAAAACAGCTAACGTTAGCAGACGGTAGCAGATTACTGATGAAAGACATCCACGGAGAGACATCTTAAATGACAATATAATCTGTTTAAAGTGGTGTTTAGTGATTAATCACACGGACCAGACGGTTGGAGAAGTTTGAGACGAGGCCTTAATGTCAAAGAGGTATTAGCTGGTGGCTAGTTAGTTAGCTCGCTACCTTGTCTATGGGAGGTTGTCGATGAGCTGCCAGAGACCGAGCCAAGGACAGGACGGTGTTGAAGTAAAATCCTCTGCTCCCTTCTCCATTTAGAGACATTTTCTTAGCGTCGCCGTGACAGAGTCACATCAACATCTTCTTTCATTCGTCCGGACGAGCGGCCGCAAGTCAAACACTGACAACTACGGCGAGCGCAAGGTCCAAAAACGCGCAGAGGCAAGGTCACAAGACACGAAACCTGGAAATAATATTTCAGCAAAGATGAACCACGAGCACGTCTAATATACTCTGTTTCTCTTTCCCAAATGTGATCAACTTGCTTAAAGTCATAATATTCGCACGCATTCAACAAAAATGCCATAAGTCTTAAAAATAAATATGATATTCTTCATTATCAGTCATCTGTTATCATCTATTATAGTTCCATTATTATTATTATTAGTTGTAGAAGTAGGAATATATTTTATATTATATTCTATGTTATGAAGCTACTGGACACTAAACTTCCCTCGGGATAAATAAAGTCTAATCTAATCTTTCAGAAAATAGAGAAATACAGCACCACCATCTTAAAAAAAATGTAAATATGAGAACATTTCCAGGATACTTATAGCAATAAACTGTTAAAAATAAAACTACTTTAATGTGCTAAACTGGGCACATTTATTTACACTTTATAACCAAGTAGAAGGAGAACATTAAGTGGCCCCAGGGTGGTACCTTGAGGTTTCCCACAGTGGTTCTTGTTAAGGGGCAATAAACTTTGGCCTAAAAATGCCAAAACGTGAATTATGATTTTAAAGTTTCCAGGATCTTTATGAAATTAGACCAACTGACTCATAAAATGGAACAAACTAAAAATGTGTGGATTAAAGTTGTCAACGTTTTTGTATTTTATCCCAGGAAGTGATTTTACGTTTCTACAAACAGACCAGAAAACGACGCAGTAACACAAAAAAGCATAGAACAGAAAAACATGTAAATAAATAAACACAACAACCTCAACAGTCTGGTCCATGTTTATTTGTGAGCAGAGACATTTGAATTAAGTAGACAGAAGGCACAAGATACAGCTTTAACTACTGAAGACTTTCCACGTGTTAGGTTGTTTAAGTAAGTCCACATGTATGCATGGTCCGGTTAAACATGAAGCTGAAGAGGGCATCTCACAGTAAACATTGTGCGTCCTATACGGAAAAGTGTGTGATAAGCAAAGCAATTAGTTGCACTACATGTAAACATGCCAGAAGCTCCATGGTTTGACATGGCGTTGTATTTATGAGCAGCAGTTGGCACTGGAATCATCGTTAAGGCAATTAAAATGACATTACTTTAAAAAAAAATAAAAGCTAAAACTACTCGTCCTCCATGGAATGAAATGGAAGGCACTTTGAAAGGCGTTTCTCAAACAGGCATGTCTGTCCAGTGACGGTGTTTAAAAGCAAACAATTCAACATAAACACGAACAGTTAAGATCAACTGAGGAGATATGTGGATATGTGGAGAGTGTGCAACGGAGAACATCATTAATATCTGTAGTGAATAAACATTCAAGCGTTCCTAATCTCAAAAAAAAACAAAAAAAAAAAAAAAACAGGCACGTTTCATGGCATTAGTGCAGCAAATTAACGGATTATAACACTTTTTAAGAAGTGTCGCCTCTTCGAGCTGACTGCATCTTTACAGATTCTACTTTTGACTATTTTTTTTTACAATCTTGATTTAAGGCATTTAGTTCTTAATGTACCTGTAGATTCTGCAGCGTCTGAATGTTAATGATTCCCCCAGGACTCAAAGAAATAACTGAACTGTTTCAAATTCTCTAAACATTTGCATAAAAAAAAAAAAAAAAAAAAAAAGTCTTTAAAATGTTCAATCTCTGGGATTATTTGTCTTTTTCAAGTATAATTTCTCATCCTAACGTTTCTAAATCACATTACATTGGGCAGGGCATTGGTTTCTCTTTACAGCACTCCTCACTAGTCGGTGCTCCAGTTTCATTTAGTCGAGCAGGTGTAAGTAAATGCCTCGTTCTTTTCCCTGAGCTGTTAAGGAACTTCCTCCTTCTGGAATATGAGGAAAAAAAATGAGCATCTGTAAGCAGCAACACTGCAACCCGGAGCTTTTCTTTCCATGGTTCAACTGGTCATGTCTGTGCTATAAATAAAATCCCACCAATCCCTTTGTTTCTTTTTTTTTTTTCTTTCTTGCTTTCTGAAAATCACTTGGAGGTAGATATTTGAAGCTATAAGCAGGGTTTTAGTAGACCGGTTTAGTCGACCGTGGCCTAGTTAATAACATAGGAGGCCCGTCCAAAGACTCCTGCTTGTGCAGCACCGACACGTCCGTGGTTTCAGTCCGTCTTCCAAACAACGTTCAGGACCTTCACGACCTCCTCGTAGATGATAAAGACGATGGCCACGTCCATGCACACCCGACCCAGCCGAGGTACAGTACCTTTGTAGAACCTGAGAGGAACAAATGGAGAGAGTGAGTGTGATCATTTAAGACAATAACGTTCAGTAGAGGTCTCAAATTAGCCAGAGAAAAAGCAAGTACTTTCATATTAATAGTATTTTCATAAATGACGAAGTACAGGGAGAACATAAGAGGTCCCAGGATGGTACCTTGAGGTATCCCACAGCAGTGATATACAGTGAAAATGACTTTTGTTCTAAAGAACGCAACAAAATATGTTTTATCATCTTGAATAATGTGAATATCCACAAATTTTATGACGGTAAACATTTCTATTTTGAAAACACCTGGTCTAACAAAATGAAGCAAATGTAATGTGTTATTAAATATTAAATATGGCATTTTTTATTATGGTATTTACACACAGGTTTGGCCTATAAAGTCAAGGGAGAAGATAAGTTGTCCCAGGACGGTACCTTGAGGTATCCCACAGCAGTGATACACAGAGAAACTAATTTTTACAGGCCTTAGAAGCCTGTAAAACTAATTTTAGACTAAAAAGACAATTAAATTTGTCTTAAAAAAAGTCTGAATTTCGTAAATATCTGCAAATTTCCATTTTTTATGTCAGTAAAGTCATTTTTTAATTAGTAAACCATCAAAGTTAAGTATCTTACACACGGTTCTTAATCAGCACCGTTCCCATTAGCACTCCTGAAGCTAACAGGCTAACACGTTTCATAAAGTTTGTTTAGTCCAGATATTTTAGTGTTGCCTCGTAACCATAGTTTCATATTTATAAGCCCATTATTTTCCAAAATCCCCCAACTATTAATTTCTTGAATAAATAAATTCTGGTTTCTAGGGTCTGGATCACTTACGCCATTGGTCCCTCGTGCTTCATGATCTTCACGGCACAGTCCAGCGTACTTTTGTACTTGTGAGCCTCGAGACCCTGGTGGATCACAAACACAACAGGCATTGGGTGGTTTAATGTCACATATTTCGTTGCTCTGGTTGGTTGGAGGATTATCCAGTTAATACAGAGCTCTTTTTTGGTTGAATTATAATGAAAGCTAAACGAAGCCGCACCATATTCTGATAAAACTACAGGCTAGAACTGACCTGCATTCTGGTCTTGATGACGTCCAGGGGAGTGTTTCCAAACACACTGGCAGCTCCGGCCGTCGCTCCAAACAGTCCAGTCAGCAGAGGGTTAATAGTTTTGTTGGGGTTGTCACCTTGGTGTGAGAAATAAAAGGCAATGTTTTTATTTTTTATTGGCTGCATTTTTAGTTTCTTAAGTATTACAGACATTTATCGACAGTCGTACCTTTGTACCAGTTCCTCAGTGAAGTCATGACGTAGAAGCGAATGGCCTGGTTGGAGCCTTGCTTCAACACAGTCGCTGTTAGACCCTGATAAGTTCCTCTCAGTCCTAAAGTCACAAACATTTATTTAAACTATTATAACACCAGACAAGGATGCGGTGCAGGATGGTGTGGAGTCGCTGGAACAGCAGGTGGCAGTATAACGCAACTGAAGCATTTCTTACCCTCAGTTCTGATGATTTCTCTCACCCCGTGGAAAAAACCCCTGTACTTTGGGTTTGCTGACGTCTGATCGTGGATGAATTTCACCTACAAAGGACATCAACAAAGATTAATAGACTAATAGCTTAACAGGTTTTAGTTCAGAAATCTCTGTGGCTCCTCCTCTTTGTTTGTTAAAGGACAAATATCAGGTATTAAATGTAGAAAAATTTGCATTTTCAGCTGTAAAAGTTCATTAAAGCATATTGAAAAATCACAGAAGCTTGTGATTCGACTGCATCCTACGTGTCTTAACTCAGATTTTAAGCAGAACTCTCCGTGGCTTTATCTATATTATTTTTTACCTTTACTGTCTCCATGGGACAGACTACAAACACGGCCTCTGCAACTCCAGCTCCGAGGCCACAGAAGAATCCCCGCCTGCTGTCCAGCTTCCCGCTCTCGTCTCGCATCTTATTAGCGAGGAACTCAAACACCCCAAACCTGAAAATAAAATAATTAAAAAAAAAAGGAGATTAATAGATAGAGTAGCTCGTCTGCTGGATCAGAGCCACATGGATCAATGATCCTCAGTCCAACTGGTCATTATGTTATGGCTGAATGTTGACTGTGTGTACCTGACGGCTGCTTTGGGTATGGAGCCATAGACCAGCGAGCTGAGACCTCGGTAAAGACCCCTCACCCCATGACCGTTCACTGTCTGCTTCACACAGTCGACTGGAGGAGGAGGAGGAAGAGGAGGAGAAGGAGAAGGAAGAGGAGGAGGAAAGGAGAAGGAAGAGGAGGAAGAGGAGGAGGAGGAAGAGGAGGAGGAGGAGGAGGAGAAGGAGGACGAGGAGAAGGAGGACGAGGAGGCACGTTAACAGCCTTGATGCTCCAGGTAAACATGGTCTGAGTCAAACACTGAATGGATCATTTGAGTTGATTGAAATCTTTAAATTCACTCAGATTATTAATTAATCAGTGACATTAACGGAAATTATGTAAAACAAATAGAGACATTCAGCTAATTGATACCAGTTTAATTTAAATAATACCAGAATATGTACAGATTATTGATTATATGGTGCGTTAACATCTAGATTATTGATATTTTAGTGTGTTAATAATCCAGATTATTGATATTTTAACATATTAATATCCAAATTATTTATATTTTATCATATTAATATCACAATTATTGATATCTTAGTGGGTCAATATCCATATTATTGATATTTTAACATATTAATATCCAAATTATTTATATTTTATCATATTAATATCACGTTTATTGATATTTTAGTGGGTCAATATCCAGATTATTGATACTAGTAGTTTGTTAATAGTTTGTTAACAACCAGATAATTTATATTTTAGCACGTTAATATCCAGGTGATCCAGGTTAATATTCAGATTATTGACATTCGGATCAATTAAAATCCAGATTGTTGACAATTTGGTTTGTAAACGTCCACATTTTTAATATATTAGTGCATTAATATTCAGGTTATTGATCTTCTAGTGGATTAATATCCCGATAATTTATATTTTAGTGTGTCGATGTGCAGATTTCTGATATTCTGGTGGGTTAACATTATCGATCCTCTGGTAACAGATCATCTCACAAAAATAAAAGCAGACACCGAGGATAAACTCACCGATGCCTTTGTATTTGGGAGGATTTGCCTTCTCGTCGAGCTGCAGCTGTGTTTTAACGTACTCTGTGGGGAACGTGATGCAGATCTCGATGCCTCCTGCGATTCCACCTGAAACAACGAGAAATAAAAAACACAACACACAGAGTTTCAGCATCAGGAGCAGAGAGGAGTTAGAGGAGGTTTGTTTCAGTCAAACCCACACAGGTGCATTTCAGGGAGAAAGAATAATTTATCTGTAAAACTGCAAATACCACACACACACACACACAAGTATATTTAAAACAAGTTATTAAAAATTACGCAAATCAGCATGCTTCATAAACGAGGTGCAAAGAACAAGAAGACAACAACAAAAACAACAAGAGTAACTAAACTAAACTAAAAAATAATCGGTAAAAGTGTTTCTGCTCGACGGCGCCTCGTCTACACCAGTTCCACCTTAATCCTGGTTCTCACACATCTGCAGTTCAACAGCAAACACGCTGCCGGCGCCTGATTGGCTCGGCTGATGTCAGTGCGACTCTGCCCACGTAGCCTCCCCTTGGCCGAGCTCCAGCCCGAGGGGGTGTGTAGCCTTCAGCAAACACCATTTACACACTTCACCACAGATACACAAATCAGATAGCGGCCTCCTTCTGCTAATATGCGCAGAGAGAAAGTTTAAATAAAGTTTGGCGGCAGTAACCTTTAGCCTCAATTCCACACAGTTTTTCATGTTATGCTACACTAAGGTAAGCTAGCATGTTAAACTTTAGACTTTAATGATCCACAAGGGAAGTTATTTGGTCACAGTAGCTTAGTTAGCACATAAAAGAAACAAAAAATAAAACAGAAAATAATGTAGGCAAAAAAAAAATCTACAAATATGAGTTAGCTTAAGAGCTAACAGTTATAAGTGAATTTGTAATCCCAAGTTATCCTGTAAAGTCAAGTTAACTGCTTCTTCTTTATGCTAAGCTAATACCTTCTGCTTGTATATTGTATTAGTAAAACAAAGAGCTAACAGATCCTTTGGGTATGCTGGGCTAACCATCTGAACTTTTAGGCTAAACTAAGCTACGCTAATATCTCATGGCTATATATTGTGTTAATAAGCTGAAGAACTACCAATTTTGTATAGTTTGGACTGAATTTTTAACATAAACTAATGTATTCCATCTGATTGTTATGCTAATAAGAAAGCTACAGAGCTAACAGGTCTAACCATTTTAGCTAGGCTAACTGTCTCAAATTTAGGCTAAACTAAGCTAAGCTGATATATTCTACATTTTTGTTGTGCCAATAAGTAAGCTATAGAGCTAACAATGTTGTATACTTTGGACAAGCTAAGCTATCAGTTTTCACTTTATGCTACATGAAGCTAAGCTAATATCTCTTGAATGTATATTGTGTTAATTAGATAGATTAAGAGCTAGAAGTTGCAAGTGAATTTTGTAATCTTGGGTTATTTTGTCAAGTCAGGTTAAAGGTTTCCTCTTAATGCTAAGCTTATACCTTCTGTCTGTATATTATTAAGTAAACTAAAGAGATAACAGATCTAACAATTTTGTATCCTTTCGGTATGCTAGGCTAACCCTCTGAACTTTTAGTCTAAGCTAAGCTAAACTAATATGTCCTGTTTGTTTCATTAAGCCACAGATTTAACACTAAGCTAAGCTAATATCTCCTGGCTATGTATTTTCATTTATTAGTTAAATGAAGAACTAACAGAGCAAACTATTTTGTATACTTTGGACAGGCTAGGCTAACAATTATCACTTTATGATACACTAAACTAAGCTAATATCTCCTGGCAGTATGTTGTTTGTAAGTAAGCTAAAGAGCTAACAGATGTCTCTTGGACAGGCTAGGCTAACCATTTCTACTCTGTAACATATGAAGCTAAGCTTACATCTCCTGGTTGTATATGTTGTTTATAAGTAAGCTAAAGAGCTAACATATCTAACAAACTTGTATCCTTTGGACATGGTAGGCTAACTATTTCTACTTTGTGACACATGAAGCTAAGCTAACATCTCCTGGTTGTATATGTCATTTATAAGTAAGCTAAAGAGCTAACAGATCTCACAGTTTTGTATCCGTTGGACGTGCTAAGTTAACCACTTCTACTTTGTGACGCACGACGTTAGCTAAGATAACATCTTCTGGCTGTATATTGTGTTAATTAGCGGGATTATGAGCTGTTGAACTTAATGCCCTGTAGCATGAACTCCTCCTTACACATGTACTAAAAGAACTCTTTGTCGATGAGTTTTACATGCAGTCCTTTCACCAAACTGTCATGCAGAGAAATCCAACACATCAGTGGATCCACAGACGAGCAAGTCATGCTTCTACTGCATAAACAATCCTAAGATTATAGAGCTTTGCAAACCTCTGTTTTCACTAAAACATCAAAATTTGACTGTGGCTAGATCTCTCGGGGTAGCGGTGCTGGTCCTGACACACCCAGGAATTCTTCTGGTTAGAGTCTGTGGCCTTTAATTTGCAGCTACAGCTACAAATTAAAAAAAAAAAAAAAAAAAAGGCTGAATAAAAAAACAAGAAGTCCACGTCGTCGTCTGCAAACGAACGAGCCCTCGAGTACTACCTGCAGCATGTCGTCCTATTCACACTGGGAAAAGAGACACAGAACCGGTTCATCATGTCCAACGGGAACAGGAATTTCTTTTAAAGCTACAGTATGAAAACAAGATAAGCAACAACAGAAGAGCCGAAGATAAATATAAATAGAAAAACATTCATTCCCGAGCCCTTTCTGCAGCCACAAGTAAAAACATCTGTCATTAAAAACGACTTTTCTTCCAGTTAAATGCAGTAATTTCACGAGTTCAGACCAGGACAAAGTTATGTTCACAATTAGCGAAGGACTAAAAAAGTCTAGTAAAGGATTTTTTATGTTCACATGTAGTGTTTCTGCCTTTAAACTTTAAGCAGTGTTAGCATAGCTTAGCATACTGCAGCTAGAACAATAAAGAATAATAAAGCCACTTAACTAAAACACACACAATTTATAGTTTTTTTACATTTTTAAACATGATGCTGGATTCGCTGGATATATAGGTTAGCTTAAGAGCTAATAGTAGCATGTAAGTGCATTTACTGACGTTTCTTCCTTGGGCTATGCTAAGCTAATGCCTCCAGGCTGTAAGATGGTATGTAACGGGCTCATGTGGCAGGACAGGTATACGACCAGGTGTGTTTCGTGAATGGGAGGGAAACACGTATGTCTTCCAGCCAATTAGACGCAGATTTATGGAGGTGCCCTTAAATGCAACACATACTTTCTGCAAAGTTAACACTTCTCAGAGCAGTTTCCTCTGAATTAATGAGTTCGTGAGATCTAATCTGTGTGGCTACAGCGATGTGCTTTGTCATTGTGGTCCGTGACACTGAGACAAGGAGGTGGAGGTGCTGGTGGTGGTGGAGGTGCTGGTGGTGGTGGTGGGGGGGGAATCTGAAAACTGAACTGCTGACAGCGACGGACAAAAGCTTTTAATTTCAACCTTTAACATGATCCACAGTGACCTGAGCAATCCATGTTGCAACGTTATCACTAAGGATTGCCCTCCGGTACGCGGCGTCTCTGTGACGTCTGAGCGTCTGTCACTGATTGACCGACGAGAGTTCATCTCACTCAGGTGTCTTTGAAGAAAAATAAGAAATAAGGGGGGGGGGTCTGTGCTAAAGTCCTGGGACAAACCGGCCGAATCCTGCAGAAACACGTGTCACATGCAGCAGCAGCTCTGAGTGAGTAAAAGTATGAGAAGATGCACAAATCTGTCCATAAAATCAAGCGATTTCCATTCACTGCTCCTTCCATGTTTGTGTCTTGAATGTGGGACAAAGTCAAAAGCGTTTCTCAAAATGTTGGAGAGGAAGATCAGACACAAATAGAAGGAGTTTAGAGGAAAAAAGACTTGTAATTTGACTAAATATAAATATATATATAAATTAACTCCCACTGATCTTCCTTCAAACGTCGAACCAAAAAGCCTTTATGATCTACTTCACGTTATCATGAAGATTTGATTTGTCCACCATTAAGACACAATCAAGACCCATTAAAGGAGCAGAATTTATGAGAAGAAGTAAATGAATACCCACAAAATACTATTTATGGTGGAAAAAATACACTAAAATCTATATTCTTGCCTTTTAATTTAAAAATATATGTGACCCACATGAGTCCCACTTTCTGCACAGACTGATTTATACTGAATTAATTTAGACTCTTCATTCATCTATGAAAGTTAATTCAACCTGATCATAGTAATATCAGGATTTTCCTGACTCATCACTTAATAGTTTAGTTTATGAGGCGGAAATAGTTAATATGCACACACCATTAATCCTCGTGTACAAACCGTGTTTTAGTTTAATTCTGAATATTTAACTGTAAAACTAACCAACAGTCCTCTGAGTTGGACTAAACTGAAGAAAACTTACAACGATCTAACACGTTTTTCAAGCAAATTCCTTGAGTTTGTTCCTTGAGAATTTGAAAAATGTGAAACACACCAACACCGCTTTCGGCACAACTCACTTACATGAGCAGTCAATGCATTTGGGCCATTTTTGGTTCATTTAAACATATGACAGTTCATTCATTCTCCATATGAAGTTGAAGAACTCGTCTTAAAATGCTGTTTTGTGCAGAGCAGCTGTAAGTCTGCAGGATTCTTCCAACTATTTTCTTTGCTTAATCGTTTAAAAGTTGAGTTTAAGAAGTTAAAACTTTCCTTGTGTACAAACTAACATATGGTTTCCCTTTTGCACGCTGTGAACAACGCGTGTTGCAGCCTCCTCCAGCTGGAGGTTCCGTAAAAACTTGTAAACAACTTTTAGGAGTGTGTGCACACGCTGAGGTCTCTTACCTGCCAGGATGGCCTTGCCGGGGTGCGTTAGATTCGCTTTTCCTGCCGGAGCTGCAGCAGCCAAACACCGCGGTCTGTGAAACGGACTCACGAATCTATTCTGCCCAGACATGACTGCGATACGCACTGGCCTAAACTCTCCTTTTTTTTTTTCTGTAGTTGTGTAGTTGTGTAGTTGCTGCAGCTCTCAGGTCCTCATGCAGCTGCAGAAGCTGCTTTTGTGCAGGAGCTGCGGTTCACAGAGTCCAGAGGAGCCGGGCGGCGCTGACCATTGGACTGAGCCGCTGCGGAGTTGATAAATGTTCTGTGTACTTTTGGCTCCGGGAGGCTGATCGTGTCGAGTCAGTGTCCGCTCAGGGCGGGGCAGGACGTGACACTCTCCCCCCGCCACACACACACGCGCGGAAAAACGCCATGTTTGTCACAGAGCATTTAAGGAGGACCGGGACGATTCTTTTCTCTTTGGAGCTCCGCCTGTAGAGGGCGCTGCTTCCCCCACAGATCAACTATTAACAAGATTAGATATTTTATTTATGATTTATACATTCGGTTTCACAGAACATTTCTTAATTATTAATAATTTAAATTTATTTTTAAATTTATTTATTTTTTTAATTAATTAATTTATTTTTTTTAACCATATTTTATTAATTTATTTGTTCTTTCTTATCTTGGGACTCTTGGACAAATCATTGTCCCTGTGGGGATCAATAAAGTGATGTTGAATTTTGAATCTAATGTTGCAATAAGGGATGATTGGAACAGTTTGGAAGCAACTTCATATAACTCTTTATATAATAATCATGTTTATACTGATGCAAAGTAGAAACTATGACCTTTTATGGACAAAATTTGACTGTTCTTTCAAACTTTTTATTTATATTTATTTGTATTTATATTCCACGCTGCAAGAAGTAAATCTACCACAGGTTCCTTATCCCAGCCTGATTTAACAGTTACTCACACCTGAGATGTGTCTTTGAGACCTGTTTTGTCCTTTTATTCTATTCTGTCTATTCTTGTAGTTTTTCCAAAAAAGCGTTGAATAAGGTCAGTTTGACTTGTAGAATTTCTTGAAGACGTTTCGCCACTCATCCGAGTAGCTTCTTCAGTTCTGGTAAACTAGTGGGAAATTGAGGTTTAACTGGGGTCACTAATTACCATAATGGCTGATACTTACCTGTCCTTGAATGGGGGAAACTGTGTGTCTAGGCTACTCACCTATGAATAGAGCTCTAACGAGGCTTGTAGTTTTTGTACATTCTTTCAAATTAATGTTGTCTTTTATTGTTTTTTGCATATATTTCTTATATACTTCTGTGCTACTGTGACAAGGTAATTTCCCATACGTGGGATAAATAAACATCGTCTTAGGTCTTATGCTCTTAAATCTAGTTCACACTCGCTGCTTCTCTCTCCATCTAAACCAGGTTCATCAAACTCATTTTAGTTCGGGGGCCACATTCAGTCCAGTTTGATTTTTATTTATTTATTTTATGTCTCACATGGCTATGCACAGCCTCAAATAAATCGAAAACAAAACGGATATAAAGCACATCGTGGTGCATTGCCATGACTGGAAAGGAGCAGGAATTAGAATTAGAATTAGAAAAACTTTATTTGTCCCACAATGAGGAAACTGCAGTTTGCAACAACAAAATATTCCTTTAACATACCGTCAAAGACAGTATGTTGAAGTTTTCTTCACTTATTGGTGACATTTCATTTCATTACGGTCTAAAACACACAAGAAAGATGCACACAAATCCACAAATACTTGTCAGTTAGAGTAGAAGAAGAAGTGGCAACTTAATTTAAAGCTGATAATAGTGAAGTTTTCTTATTCATCAGCAAAAAAAAAAAAGTATTTCATTATATTTCCCACATGATACTTGATAAATCATTCAATGCATAAACAAATACAATATATCCATAAACATGAAATGTAACAAACATATCACACTGTATTTTTTTTAAATAAAGGTCATATTCCAAGTTTATATTTATTTCATCTTCACGGTTTTAAGAGAAATACATATAATTGTTATTTATTCTTGAAATTATCTTTCTAAAACATGACTTTAACCTTAAAGTGTTAAGGATTTTTTTCCCTCGACATCGTATTCCGACTTTTTCTCGACGTTTCGGCTTTTTTCTCTTAGCTATAGTAAAAAAAAACTCTACCTCCTCTCTTTTTTCTCATTTATGTCCCTAATTCGCTCCCGTACTTTTACTGTTGTAGAAATCGATGTAAACGAAGTTCGTTCGTGCGCGCACGATTTGTCTCCTGCTCTCGCATCGACTCTTTGTTCGCTTATTTCTCGCCGGCTCTGCGCATGCGCCGTGCTAGGTCTCCTTCATTGTGCCCTGTCCCCGTTATAGACGCGGCTAAAGCTAAGCTAGCTGTCACTCCTCTCCGCAGCATCACTCCAGGGACTCTCCCGGCTTCACAAACACATCTCCTGCACCGGTAAGGAGCTGTAACGCCGCTACTGCAACTTAAACGCACCCGTGAGCTTTATAAAATAATATCTTTGTGATATTTGTGCGTTTATCACCAAGGTTAGGTAGATATCTTCTTAGCATGTTATAGCGGTTTAGCTAAGGGTAACCGTTATGTAATGATGTTTAGCCTCGTAATGCACCGTTTAATCCCGGGGTTTATAGGTGCATTACATTATAACACAGGTATAACACTGTAATATATTCAGAGTTAGAGTTTTAAATGTGCCTGTTAATTTGTTAGCAGCTTTATTAGCCGCTTTCCGGCTAACCGGCTGCGAAGGGGCGTGTGTTCTGGTTCTGGAGGTGTAGGGGGGGGGGGGGTTGACTGTCAAACCCCCCCTACACCTCTTCCTCTGCCCATCTGTTGTCCTTTGTCCCAAATAGGACGTGCAGCATGTAGCATTATTTGATGAGAGCAGAAAAGGCTGCTTAGCTTAGCTTAGCTTTGTTCTTTTGGAGTTGATCTAATCCAGCTGTTCACACATCTGCAGTAAGAATGTGCATTTAGCTGCAGGAGCACACTGCTCTTTTAATTTTAGATGTTTTATCCATAAAGAGATAGATCCCTTTGTTCTGGTGCATTATTAGCTTAGCTGCTACATGTGTCTCCTTAAGAATCACATGTATTTTTTTATTTTTTTACTTGACCTTCTAATTGTCCTCCCAGCTTTTTAAATTGATGTTAGCATCTCTGCAGCCTCTCAGAGAACAGCTTGTTCCTTTTCCCCCTGGAGGTCACGGAGACCTGGCGTCTGAATCATGCCACGCCGACATCATTATTCAGCTGCACGGGAAAACTGCTGTGACTTAGAGGCTGGAGGAGGATGCTGCTGATGTGATACTCTCTCCTCTCGTTACGAGCCTTTTACTCCCAGGACATTTCACCACCTGTGAAAACTGAGCAGAAGCGACTTCGCCTTTTCTGTTTTAACGCTGATAAAAGCAGGAGTGTGCAGCTCTTCGATGCTTTCATGCTGACATGCTAAAGCTAGTCAGACGTTGCTCTCAAATGCAACTAGACATCACTCACAATTCCACGGTGAAGCTTCACGGAGCGGTTGTCAATGGCAACTGTCAGTTATAATGATGTCACATCCTGTTTTTAAATAAATCGAAACGTGAACATACATCAGCATCATCAAAATAAAAAGGACGGGATGACTACAGGCTAATAATATAAAGATGGATGGTGTCTAGTGTCCCTAGTGTCTGGCTGAAGTATAGGTCATAAGCTCCTCCCCTTCCATGTTAGTGGGCGGGGCTTTGGGCTGAAATAAACCACTAAAATACACATCAAATAATTATTTTTCAATGATGATTTCTGTGGTTTTAGGTATTTAATGTAATATCGATGCATGTTCAAGTCTTCAGGTTTAGTTTTAGTTAATTATTTGATGCTATAGAAACAGAATGTGACTTAATGGGCGGGGCATCAATAAGGTGGCTCCGCCCTCCGCCCCACTCTTGCTCCTAAGTCACAAGATGGCGCCGCCAGTGTCCCTCAGAAAATAGCATCAGTTTGGTCGATGCAAGGAAGAGGAGACGTGTCCTTATTTACATACAGTCTATGTGGACGAATTGTATTTTAGTGCTTTAGTTTGGTCCAAGTCCCACCCACTAACATAGAGGAGGCGGGGCTTATGTGATCTATACTGCAGCCAGCCACCAGGGGGAGCTCAAAATTCTCCTACTCGTCTTTTGCATACACTGTCATGGCGTCCGCTTTTCTTACAGTCTATTATTATTATCATTTATAATTATATTTCTATTATTTCTTTTTAAAAAGCGGCTGGTTTGTGTCCTCAGGTGCGATGGCCGTCCCTCCTTCATACTCAGACCTGGGCAAAGCAGCCAAGGACATATTCAGCAAGGGCTATGGTGAGTGTTATTGTGTTGATTTAAACTCCGGGAGTGAATTATTAGCCGACTCGTATCCGTGGAGATGATTTTAAAGGTAATATCTGTAAAAACCATCATCTTATTAATGTTTTATAAGCTAAAGTAGAAAAAAAGTCTTAATGCTAAGCTAATCCATCCTCCTGTTAGACCTAACTGCAAAACTAAATGGAATTAAATCTAACCACATCCTGCCTTTACTTTGTTTTTTCATCATTATTATTATTATTTCAAATGAAGCACTATTGAGGTAATTATCTGTAATGATTTTCCAGAGGCAACAACTTTATAACATCATGAAATAAATCTTAAGACTTTAATTTGGCTCCAGCCTGAGTTCATCCAAACTAGTTTTTAACCATTTATCGAATCCTCTCCACCTGCAGCCTCATTTACGAGCTTTTATTATTTATTAATCACTTTTAAGTGGATTCTAATAACGTATTGATTATTTATGAAGCTCCTCATGGACACGTCTCGGGATATTTTCCTGAAGTTTTATGACTCAGAAATCTTTAAACGTCTCGTTAATAGATTTTTTTAATTGATATTTTAATAAAGTTTATTAATAAAGAATGTATCTGTTGTTTTGTTTTTAGCATTTTAACTTTCTTTTATTAACTTTTTACACATATTTTACACCTTTGATGTGAAATAAAGACGATTATTAATATTATTCAACAGGCTTTGGTGTCGTGAAGTTGGACCTTAAGACCAAATCTCAGAGCGGAGTGGTAAGAACACGTCTTTATCTGTATTTATCTTTACCTGCTCTTCCTGCGTCTCTGTGGCTGAACCATGCGCTGCTCCTCAAACGCATCCTGCCAAAAAAAAAAGATTAAAAACTCAGCCCGGCCATAAAAATAAAAAATAAAGAGTCTGCTGTGATGAAGCTGCTGCTGTGACTGGGAGCTTGAAGGTTTCCAGGTTTAATGCGTCGTAGAGAAACATGACCAGATGTGTCTGTGTCTCTACCTGCTTCCTCCCTAACTGATGCTCTGTCTCCATGGTAACGCCGCTGCCAAACGCCGCCGCTCTGGACGCCGCCGCTCTAACGTAGATGGTAAGATCGATGTGGGACCGCGCGGCTGCCGACACGTTTCATTTCATCCACCAGCATCGTCTCCGCTCGCTTTTCATTCCTCTTCTCGTTTATTTGGTTTTAAACGTTCGTTCCTGCAGCATGAAAATCATCAGCGTTCGTTCTTTAAGTTTCAGCTTCATGTTTGTCTCGTTGCTGCGTTTAAACCCCGGAGTTAAAATAAAATACTGTCAGTGTGTTTCAGTCTCCTCCTTCCTTCTTTACTTCCTTCCTTCCTTACTCACTTCCTTCCTTACTCACTTCCTTCCTTCCTTCCTTCTTTACTTCCTTCCTTCCTTCTATCCTTCCTTCCTTCCTTACTCACTTCCTTCCTTCCTTCCTTCCTTCCTTCCTTCCTTCCTTCCTTCCTTCCTTCCTCCCTCTCTTCCTTCCTTCCTTCCTTCCTTCCTTACTCACTTCCTTCCTTCCTTACTCACTTCCTTCCTTCCTTCTTTACTTCCTTCCTTCCTTCCTTCTTTACTTCCTTCCTTCCTTACTTACTTCTCTCCTTCCTTCCTTCTTTACTTCCTTCCTTCCTTACTCACCTCCTTCCTTCCTTACTTCCTTACTCACTTCCTTCCTTCCTTCCTTCCTTCTTTACTCACTTCTCTCCTTCCTTCCTTCGTTCGTTCCTTCCTTCTGTCCTTCCAACCTTTTGTCCTTCCTTCTTTCCTTCCTTCCTCACTTCCCTCCATCTTTCCATCCTTCCTTCCTTCCTCACTTCTCTCCTTCCTTCCTTCCTTCCTTCCTTCCTTCCTTCCTTCCTTCCTTCCTTTCTTCCTTTTGTCCTTCCTTCCTTCCTTACTCACTTCCTTCCTTCCTTCCTTCCTTCCTTCTTTACTCACTTCTCTCCTTCCTTCCTTCGTTCGTTCCTTCCTTCCATCCTTCCAACCTTTTGTCCTTCCTTCTTTCCTTCCTTCCTCACTTCCCTCCCTCTTTCCATCCTTCCTTCCTTCCTCACTCACTCACTCACTCACTCACTCACTCCCTTCCTTCCTTCCTTTCTACCTTTTGTCCTTCCTTCCTTCCTTCCTCCCTCCCTCCCTCCCTCCCTTCCTCCTTTCCTCCCTCCCTCCCTCCCTCCCTTCCTCCCTTCCTTCCTCCCTCCCTCCCTCCCTTCCTTCCTCCCTCCCTCCCTTCCTCCTTTCCTCCCTCCCTCCCTCCTTCCTTGCTAACATGGACCAGGTTTCATTCGTCCTGTGTCTTTTGTTCATTTAATGTGTCTCTGACGTCTTTATCATTATTAATGATCTTTTTATTTTATGGATCTTTTCTGGGTCTAACTCTCCCTCCTCCTCCTCCTCTTCCTCCTCCTCCTCCTCCTCCTCCTCCTCCTCCTCCTGCTCCTCCTCCTCCTCCAGGAGTTCAACACGTCTGGCTCCAGTAACACGGACACAGGGAAGGCGTCTGGAAGCCTGGAGACCAAGTACAAGATGAAGGAGTTGGGCCTGAGCTTCAACCAGAAGTGGAACACAGACAACACTCTGGCGACCGAGGTCACGGTGGAAGATCAGGTCAGATTATACGAAATTCATAAAACCGAATGAGAAACATTAAAGAGACGTTAAAGAGACGTTAAACTAACACTTTACCTTCATCCACAGCTGACTCAAGGACTGAAAGTCGCCTTGGACACGTCTTTTGTCCCGAACACAGGGTGAGACACGACTTCTTCTGTTAATAATCAGCTGAAAAATCTATATTTAATCACTTACACTCGTTTCCTTCCTCTTTAACCTGGAATAAACTGACGTTATGGAAAATATAAAAATCTGAATAAAAAAAGAATCTAGTCGCTCACGACAACAACACAATGATCAACAATAAACTGTAGAATAAGAGTTTCTAGCCTTCCAGCTAATAGTAGCTCTTCCTAGCCTCCCAGCTAATAGTAGTTCTTCTTTTCCTCCTAGCTTCCTAGCTTCCTAGCCTCCCAGCTAGCAGTAACTCTTCCTAGCCTCCCAGCTAATAGTAGTTCTTCTTCTCCTCCTAGCTTCCTAGCCTCCCAGCTAGCAGTAACTCTTCCTAGCCTCCCAACTAATAGTAGCTCTTCCTAGCCTCCCAGACAGCAGTTGCTTTTCTTAGCTTCCTAGCCTCCCAGCTAATAGTAGCTCTTCCTAGCCTCCCAGACAGCAGTAGCTTTTCCTAGCTCCCTTGCTAATAGGAGCTCTTCCTTTTTGCTCCAGAGGAGACGTTACAGTTCTTCTTCGTGTGTCGTGTTCGTCCCCTCCTTTCCTTCCTCTTCCTCAGTAAGAAGAGCGGGAAGCTGAAGACCGGCTACAAGCGCGAGTACGTCAACCTGGGCTGCGACGTGGACTTCGAGGGTCCCATCATCCACGCCAACGCCGTGCTGGGCTACGAGGGCTGGCTGGCCGGCTACCAGATGGCCTTCGACACGGCCAAGTCCAAACTGGCCCAGAACAACTTCGCCCTGGGATACCGGGCCGGAGACTTCCAGCTACACACCAACGTGTGAGTGGTTCATACTCGTCACGTCATAAAGGTTATTCTGAACCTGGACCCAGATCAGAGCACTGCCCCCAGAGGCACGATGGAGGCATCACTTCATCTTCCAGTCATTCTGCTCCCTAACAGAGTGAAGCCTTTTTTCCTGGTTGTCCTCACTGATCAGTGGTTCCCTTCACATTGTCCGTGTGGACATGTTCTTACTTCGCCTGTATTTCCATGGACAGGCTTAACTCTGTGGACCAGCTTTGTCCCCATCCTGCCTCTTTCATACTCTGCACTTATTTGTACTTATTTTATACGTAGTTTTTAACTTCTCAGTTACCGTAATAACCGTATTCTGTGTGCAAGATATTTTTTCTCATTCATAAAAAGCTAAAATTGGAGACAGGTCATCCAAATCGGGGACGTCTCGTCACCATAAAAAAAAACAAATAAACAGCCAACACAGCTCCTTTTTGTGGCACAAGTCTTTTTGTCATTTTTTGGACCTTTCCATCTTCACCATGTTTGTTCAGAGGCGCCACATTGAAAATGTTCCGGTCTGAATCAGAGTCTCACGGTGCAACGTTCCCAACGCTGTGTAACCAAATACACCGGTATCCAGTATGAACCGGTGTACAACCCAGCCTCTACGACCTAGTCTCTTTATTACTTTAATTGTGTTCTGTTGATGTCATCGTGCCCACTGTGTCTCTGCTGCAAAATGAATTTCCTTCAGGATGTGAATACATCTGAACTGAACTAATATCTTAATAAGACTCTCTTCTTCTTCTTCTTCTTCTTCTTCTTCTTCTTCTTCTCTCAGTAACGATGGGACTGAGTTCGGTGGCTCCATCTACCAGAAGGTGAACGAGGAGCTGGAGACGGCGGTCACTCTGGCCTGGACCGCCGGCAGCAACAACACTCGCTTCGGCATCGCCGCCAAATACAAGCTGGACAAAGACGCGTCTCTGTCGGTGAGTTCCTCTCAGAGTCCGTTCATCGCTCCACTTCCTGTCGTGTCTCACGTCTCCTCTTCTTCTTCTTTTTCTTCTTCTTCTGTCCCCCAACACACAGGCCAAAGTGAACAACGCCAGCCTGATCGGAGTCGGCTACACCCAGAGTCTGAGGCCAGGTACGTAGCAACACTTCCTGGTTAGGAGACGGGCTGTTGCCATGGAGACTGAACACGTGTTCACTGGAGAAAGAGAAGGAGGAGCTTCACACCTACTGGAAATAGAACAGGAGAAGAAGAAGGAAGAGAGACGGAGAACAGGAAGGAGAAATAGGAGGTGTTGAAGGATAAAAAGTAGAAGGAAGAGGGGGAGGTGGGGGAGAAAGAAGAGGAAGTGTAGAAGATGGAGGTCAGGGGGTGGGAAAAGAAGACAAGTTGGAAGTAGAAGAGGAAGGAGAAGGAAGATGAAGTGTAGAAGAAGAAGAATAGAAAGATTTGCAAAAGAGGAGAAGGAGAACGAAGAACAAGAAGAGAAGTGGAGGAAGGAAAAGGAGGTGGAGAAGAATTAGAGGGAGGAGCAAAAGGAAGTAAGAGAAGGAGGCAATCAAGGAATAAAAGGAGGATAAAGAGAAGTAGAGGAAGGAAGTGGGGGAGGAAAAGATGAAGAAGAGAGAACAGGAAGTAGGGGAAGGAAGTGCTGATGAAAAGAATGAAGACAAGTAGGAGGAGGAGGAGAAACATTAGACGGCCCACAAAGAGGAAGGAGGAGAGGAAGGAAACAGCTTGATAAGTAGAAGAAAGGAAGTGGAGGGGGAGAAGAAGAAGCCTGTCAGCTGGTTACCGTGGTTACGCCTCTAGTGTCAGCTGGTTACCGTGGTTACTCATCCTCCAGTGACAGCTGGTTTCCGTGGTTACTCCTCTAGTCAGCTGGTTACCATGGTTACGCCTCCTCCAGTGTCAGCTGCTCCAATTGTCGTCACTGATGCGAAACAAAGCGTTAAATTCCTTGTTCTCGTTAAACTTTTAAACGCTGGCTCAGGTTTCCTAACTGGCTCCAAACTGTTAACTCATGTCATTTATTTATTAATTTAATCAATAAATGAATTATTTTTGTATTATTTTGTGGCTCTGCAGGCGTGAAGGTCACCCTCTCTGCTCTGATCGACGGGAAGAACTTCAACGCCGGCGGACACAAGGTCGGCATGGGCTTCGAGCTGGAGGCGTAAAGAGGACACGCACCAACAAAGAAGAAAAGCACCCAACCACCTTCATCACGTAGCTCCTCTTCCTCATCACCGGACTCTCCCTCACTCCCTCCCTCCTCGCCTCCCCCTCGTGTTCACGCCTCTTCCGAGAATTTCTGACAGTGATAGTCGAGTGTGGAGGTCGATCCTGACGCTGTTTACTATTTATTTATTTTCTCTGGATAGGTCATCGGATGAAGTAGTCGTCAAAGCTTCGTTAAAGCCTCGTTAAAGCCTCGTTAAAGCATGTAAGAGTGAAACAACGCTATGCTAAGCTAAAAGAAAATCGCTTGGTTGAAAGAAAAAAAAAGGTGCAGAGTGTCTGTTTTCTATTGTTTTTCTATTTAATTTGGACTATTTGATCCGTGCAGCTTGTTTTAAACGTGTTTTCTCTGAATCATGACCGGAGGATATTCTCGCTTCCTTCTCACCTCGTCTCGGTAGATGAAACCAACGTAGAGGAATCTTCTGGTAGCCGGCGTAGTTAGTTTTATTTCCTACTGCGTTGTTTTCATCTATCTGTGATCTTCGTCCTCTCCTCCGCAACCTGACAGGACGAGAAGAGGGTGTCGTGTCCCCACGTACAGCGTCAAAACGTGTTGTTGTTGTTTTGCTTTATTTTTATTTTCCAGCTCATTGTGTCGTCATGGTAATGAAGCTCATTTTCATCTTTGTCTGTTAGACACAGTACCTCATTTTTTTCCAATGTAAACGAAGGGAATTCTAATAATAAAAAATGGAAAAAAAGCAATGTGACATCTCCCTGCTCTTTTGTTAGCTCTAATGCTAAGCTAAGCTAATTAGCTGGTGGTAGTAGCTTCAGATGAGCAAATGCTATTTGTATTTGAATACAAGTCTTGGCAAGAGAGCAGTTCAGTAATGAAAAACTATGCCTGTAAGATTTGTGGATTCAACACGTGGAGATGACGCTAGCAGTTGTGTAGCTTAGCTTAGCATAAAGACAGTATGTAACAATAAAAATAAAAAAAGAACTATTACAACAAGAAAGAATTCTGTGAATAAAAGGGTGGAAAGGATTTCTGGTTTTATGTAAGGTATTTGTTTCCTTAATGCTATGCTAGGCCAGTTGTGGCAGATAGCTAGTGGCAGCAGCTATTTAGCTTAGCTTAGCATAGAGACAGGAAGAAAAACAAATACTAGACCTACTAAAATCTATAGGAAAAAAAACTAAAGTTAAGATTTGTGGTTTTATGCTGTGTAATTGTTTCTTGCCTTAACGCCATGCTATGCTAAGCTAATTAGCTGGTGCCATTGGCTTCAGATTCAATGAGTAAATGTTATTTTATTCCAAGCAAGAAATCAGTTTAGTGATGAAAAACTATTCCTTTCAGATTTATAGATTCGACATGTGGGGCCACACGTTACAGCTGCCTAGCTTAGCTTAGCATAAAGACAGGTAGTTGTTCCTTGCTTTAATGCTATGCTAAGCTAATTTGCTGATGGCAGTTAGCTAGAGGTAGCAGTTGCCTAGCTTAGCTTAACATAGATCAGGAAGTAATATTACAAAAAACTAATTAATACCAAAGCTACAACATTCTATGTGATTCTACAATATTCTATAAGAGAAAAGGATTTATGGTTTTATGGAGGGTAGTTCTTTCTTACCTTAATGCTATGCTAAGCTTATTAGCTGAGGGTATTACCTTCATATTCACCACACAGACTTGAGGGATATATTAATATTCTAAAGTGTTAAGAGGAAACCAAGTTAGCATGTTTCTAAAAAAGGAAAAGTATTAATTTTATATTCTTCATGACAGGCTAAAGCTGGCAGCTGCCTAGCTTAGCTTAGCATAAAGACAGGAAGTGATAACGAATACTGAAATACTACATGCGATCTGTAGTAAAAAAAATCTATGTAAGAATTACATTTCAAGTTAATTAATATATGGAAGCCTGAGCTAGGCTAGTTGCCTTAATGCTAAGCTAACCTCAGTATCCACAGTTTCGTGTTTGCTTCTGTGTTTTAATCTAAATCATGGCAGAAAATCAAATGAGATGAATTTTTACAACATCAGTGTTTAAATTGTGTCTTTAATTCCAAGGCACATGACAAATAAAATTGACATTTATATTTATATTTATATATATAAAAAAAAGAAAAAAAAAAGGAGAGATGAACCTAAACATCGTAACTAAACACGTTCTCGTGAGATTCTTCGCCAGTGCAAGTCCAGGGTTGGTTCGTGTCTTTGGATGTGAACACTGAGCACCTTCAGGTAAAAAACCTCTCTCTGTAATAAATAAACATTCCCACGTGTCCTAAGATTCACCGTCTACGAGCTAAAGACGAAGTAGCTTCAGCTTCGTCTGCAGACCTGACACTGGCAGTTACTAAAAGATAACACTCTCTGACGACTATCTGATCGTGTTAAACCGAGAATTAGATCATAAGATCATTATCTTATCTTTAAGGTTCATATTTCCCCTTTTCTTGTATCACATACGTCTGTTTTCTTCATCAGCTTTCACATGTGGCGGAGCTGCCGGGTTTAGTGGATGTGACTTTAGTTTTATCTGGACGAGGATAAAGGATCAGTTCACCCGAATCACAAAAAACAAAACAAAACAAACAAAAAAAAGCTAAGCTAATCAGCCCATGACTTCTTCATAGTCACCATGCAGATCTGAACTGTTGTGTATGTGGTGAAGTTTTGTACATTCATCTTCTAAAATTAATTTCTAATCTGTTTGGATGTAAAGACAGAAACTGAAATTTTTGGGAAAATTACATTTAAACAAAGGCTAGCAGCATGCAGCTAAGCTAAATGCTAACATAAGAAACCAAAACTAACCAATGAGAGTTTCTAGTTTAATGAACATTAGTTATGTTTTTGACTTATTTCTTGTTCTTTATGTGAATGCTAAGCTAACGTTTATTAGTGAATGGCATTAGCTTCATCTTCACCTCACAGACAATATTTTTCCCATTTCAGTCTGATTTTGATTGGACATTTAAACAGAAGCTAGGACACGGTAGCGACATGTAGCTGTGGTGGGGATTTGAGCTAACATGCTAACGTAAGACACAGAAACAGTCTAGAGCAACAGAAAACATCCTGGTGTTTGGATTTGAGCTAAACGCTAGCATGAGCTAAACATTTTACTAACAGAAATAAATTTAATATTTAATTTTTTTTGTTGTTTTTAGATATTTCGCTCAGAATCATAAATGCTAACCTCACAGCACGGCTAAAATAAAAAAAATGAAAGGAACATCATCCTCTGAGGATTACTGACATTAAAATGACATATCACATCGTGCAGTATTTACTCAAACTCATGTCCTGAGCTCTGATTGGTTCATAAAGATCCCGCTGTCCCATCAACCACCCGGAGGAAACGATGGAGGGTTAATGAGACGAGCTCGACTTGTTTGTGATGCAGCGTAAAATGTTTGAGGTTGAAGCTCCTGGGATTCATCCTCTGCTATAAATTACTATAAGTTAAATTCCTCTAAACCTGGACGCGTGGACTCAGGTGTTTTTCGGGTGAACCGACCCTTTCAGGTCCATCGTTCCCACATCGCTTCTGTGTTTTTTTTTTCTTGCAAAAAACTTCTGCTGAAAGCTTCGGCAACGAGTTGAGTCATTCAAGTTTCGTCACAAACTTCTTTCTTCATGTTTACAAAAGAACGTCGATGACGTGAGCGTTTCCTCACAGCATGTTCACCTTCGCCACCACCTGCTTGCAGCCGGTCTGCGAGTATTCGTGGTCGCCGACGGCGGGGTAGTACTCCACCTCCCCCGCCAGGCGCTCTATGTTGGTGTGGTCCGGGTAGAAGCCCTCTCGGGCCATTTCGTCCAGGAAGCACTCCATGACGTGGCCTTTCTCCAGGAGGCCGAGCGGCAGGAGCTCCGCCTCCGTCCACAGCGGGTGGAGCTCCTCCAGGGTGGCGCGTAATATGGGCATCAGCTCTTTCACCAGGTTGCTGTGGCGCCCGGACGCCGTGGAAATACTCGAGGAGTTGTGCAGCATGTGCTTGGTGATGTGCCCGTGGCCCAGGTTGCTCAGGAACAGGTAGACGGCGTTCAGGTACTCGTTGGACTGCTTGGACGCCACCAGCTGCCACAGCGCGTCCAGGATCTCGCCGTGCATGTGCTCGGCCTCGTCGAAGATGAAGAGCGGGATCTTCTCCTCCTCCTCGGCGCGCTCCACCATCTCCGAGATGATGGCGGCCAGGTCGGAGGCGCAGCGCAGGGCGTCGGCCTCCTGGGGGCAGTGGTGGAGGACGTAGTACTGCAGCACCAGCGTCTCGCCCACCACCGAGCGGAAGTGTCCCGCCAGGAGGCGTCCCAGGTGGCTCTTGCCCACGCCGCTGGGGCCGTGCAGGGACACCACCAGGGGCTTGTTGTGGACGTACGTGGACAGGTAGTCCTTCAGGTGGGACAGAAGATCCTCCACCGCCCCCTGCTGGCCGAACACCTCCCTCCGCAGGGTCTTCTCCAGCCCCTCCAGGTCATATCGGAGGACGTGGTCGTCCAGGTTCTCTATGGCGTTGTACACCTGCAGAGGAACGATTGAACAAGTCTTCAGGTCAAGGACTTTTTGCAGCACAAAGCTTCGGTTTCTTGGTAAAATCTCCAAAGCCTCTTAAAAAAAGATGCTTCAGTTCTAACAGAGAGATGTGGGGGTTGAGGGTTTAATCAGGAACATCTGTGGGCGATGTCCAACTAGAAACAAAAGTCTGTTAAAGACCAGGTCTGAGCCGTGAAGCTCAGAACTGCAGTTCATCGAGTGGCCACTAGAGGCCCCTAAAAAGCAAATCCCCATAGACCCCCATGTTAAAAAACCTCCTGAGACTTAAGCTTTAGTTTGGAATAGATCCTAATTTGATTCAGATCTTTAGGTATTTGTGATTAGTAGAACCTAAGTATCATCTTAGAACTGGTTTTGAAAAAGATTAGCTGAACATTATTTCTCGTTTAAGAACAAATCAATAATCTGTTAGACCTGAACTTCTTCTAGATCTGGATCTTTTTTGGATGAACCGTGACCTGGATGACAAGAAGCAGAAGCTTTTTAATGAAAAGGAATTATTCAAGTTTTATTTGTAAAGAACGTTTAAGAACAATCAGTCAAGAAAAACCAGCTGGTTGAGGTTAAACTGGATGTGTTGGGTTTCTGGGAGACATTTGATGATGATGCATTGGTTTTATATTGAGCTTTTCCATTTTTCAGATGCTCAAAGCGCTTTACAAGTGAATGCATTATTCATGCGCTCACACAGTCACACCCTGGTGGTGCTGCTGCTGCACATTTACGCCAACGGCCTCTTACAATCATATAACCAGGAAGCACCCGGGGCCACGGTGGGTTAAGTGTCTTGCCCAAGGACATAATGGACGGACTGGGGACAGGGCGGAGTCGAACCGCCGACCTTTTGGTTACTGGACGACCTCACTGCACATCCACACCTGCACCACATATCAAACTAATCCATTCAGCAGTAAAACTTTCATGGTCGTCAGGATGAAGAAGGTAGAAAAATCTCTGGTTGTGCAGGAATTTTTGACAAATCTTCAGTCAACAGATCGTCAAAAAGGAAAATTCAGTCTTTTTCTAACTATTAATGTTTATTTATAAACTCATAATCCAGATTTCTAGTATTTTCTGAATTACTGACCCCATTAAAGTGCAATAAATCCACATTCCTCCACGTTTTGTGGCGGTTTTCTGTGTCTCTGTGGGTTTTTCCATCATTTAATAGTTTTATTTTATATATTTGTGGTCAGTTTATTGTAAATATTCCATCTGGGAGAAGAGAGACTCGTGTTTTAAGCCGTCGTTACCTGGATGAAGACGATGGCGAAGAGCAGGTAGAGGCAGTACTTGGCCCGGCTGTGCTCCTGCTTGGGCGGCGCCCTGCATCCTCCTCCGTTGGGGAACAGCACTCGCTTCCTCCTCCTCCTCTTCTTCTTCTGGGGGACGGGGGCCGACAGGGCGGAGAAGGGGCTGGGGGTGAGGCCGTCGAAGGTGAAGATCTTGGGGCTGGTGCGCACCGGCGCCCCCATGAGGACCCCGGACCCTCCCACCGTCAGCGCCATCTCCTGCCGCCGCTTCTTAATGGCCTGGTACTTGTGTTTGATGCGAAGGACGGCGCGAAGGGAGGACGAGAAGTTGGACAGACTCGGCACCGGGCTGCCTCGGCCCTTCTCGTTTCTATCCTCCTCCTCCATCCCTCTGTCCTGCTCCTCATCCATCTCTCCTTCAAACTCTCCCTCCGTCTGGGAGGAGGAGGTGCTGCTCTCCTGGTCGCTCATCTGCAGAGAAACATCAGATTAATCATCATCAGATTAATGTGAATGAGGCATAAAAATAACATTCACAGTGAATCAGGGTGAAGATTCAATTATTCAACTATTGTGAAATTACTCTTCCTGGAATCATCACATTCTTTTGGCTTTGTTTGCTTTTTATAACCCACAAATATTCAATTTCAGCTTCTTGGCCACAAAACACACCCACACACAGTTAGCTAACCCTTCGTTTTATTAGCTGGATGAATACATCTGGAAACGAGCTAAAAACACACCAGATGTGTTTTCAGTTGGTCGGTTAAATTCAATGTTCACTCACTTATGTGGAAAACGTTTAGCTAATTAGCGGCTAAATTGTTTAGACTGTAGAAAACCATGTAGTTGTCAGCTAACAAGCTACGCTGAGTGAGTAGTGAAGATAAATTGACCTCGACTCTTATCACGTTTGTTCGTTGAGAAAATTCCCATGTTAGCATAGCTTAGCATAAAGCCAGGAAACAGCTAGCTCTGCGTGGCTGAGATTTAGCATCTTGTACAACTTGGCACATTTATTTAAGATTATCTTAGCGATGCACAGAGATTAGATAGTTACATGTGACTTAGCATAGTTAGCGATATTGATCTTCTTGAGTAACGTTTGCAGTAACAAGCATGTGCTATATGCTAAATACTGTTATTATTTAAGTACATGAAGAAGAATCTTTATACAAATGTACATGGCTAGCTATTAGCTTAGCACAAAGACCTGCAGCGGAGGCAAACACTGGGCTAACTGGTTGTAATGTGTGCCAAAACTGAATTTTAATACCAACAATTCACCTTTTAATTGGATACTTAGTGACGTAACTAAGCTAAGTGTGTTTTTCTGCTAAGTTAAGCTAAATGTTACTCAGTTTTACCTTCATATTTAGCATAATGATGTGCAGGGTGAATTTATCATCTCATATGTCTGGAAATCAAGCTTATATGTTAAATACTGTGGTGATTTAACTATGTAAAGTAAAATGTTTATAAAAAAAACTTAGCTTAGCACAAAGACAAGTAGTGGAGGCAAAATGTACGATTCACCTTTTACTTGAGTACTCTTACACAGAGGAATGTTTTAAGCTAGGCTAGGCTAAGCAAGTATCAGCTGGTTTTACCTTCACAGTTTAGAGGCGTGAGCGTAATGGATCATCTTATATAACGTGTTATATAACGTCCGCAAATTCACCTTTTAATCGAGGTAAAGAGCCAAGTTAACAGTCATTTATTTTGCATTTTAGCTGCCAAATCATGTAATAATTCTCCCTCTTTGACCTGTTACCTAACCACTAATCACCAGATGCTGAAGCTGGGGATTAATTACTTTTGGTTTCTGAGTATTGAAACTCGCAGCTGCAGGAGATTTAGACATGCGTGAAAAACCCAGGAGGCCTCCGTCTATGTGAGAGAAATATCTGCAGATGTTTCCCTGAGAGATAAAACTAAACCTTGATCCCAAACCAGCTGTGGTGGAAACACGTCTGCAGCCAAACTCCAAACAGAAACCAGATAAGATAAACATCACAACTCGATCCCTCCAAGTCACACTTATCTCATTTATCAGAGTAACCATCATTTCCATCTCTGCCCTGGTCAGCGAGCGCTAACGGGGTTCGTGCTCAGAGCCACCTTCCCTCAAATATTCAAATCAGCTGCATAAATTACTTGGAAATGTTTCCGACATGAAGAGGGAAGTGGGAAGGGAACTTTCTCTCAACTCCACCTGCGCAAAAAAACAGGTGAACTTCTACATAATGGAAGTTCTGCAAAACCCTCTGTGCAAAGGGAAATAGCTTCGCATGGAGGAAATATCTCCACATACTAACGAATAACCCGCATAGACGCTCACTAACCAGAGCTGTGAGACTCTTTCTGTTCAGCGTGGGACTTTTTAGCCTCACATAAAAGGAGGAACTATCAGTTACACCCAGCACAAAAAAAAAAGAAAAAGTACCACATACAAATGAGCACAATTGCACAATAAATTTGACTTATAAATAGGACTGTTTTTTCTCTTTCTGTCCGGACTACAGCATATGCATTGTGTGCCGGATATTAATCTTGGCACAGAGACAGAGTCTTTTCTGGAAAAGCTGAGCGTCCAACTTTTTTTTTTTTAACTTCAGCACAAAAGAATTCAGCCAAAGCTGTTGAGGGAAAGAAGAGGCCGAGCCAGAGAGACACTATCAGGGGTTTAGAAGAGTTTTTTTCTTGTTTTACTGCTGTTCACATGCAGAGACCTGAAAGACATGGCAACATACCAGACATTTCAGAGCTGACTCCAGCATTTTGTTTGAAAAATGTTGGCGTTTTTTTTTTTTGCTTCCCTGTCTGACTGAACAGCTGAGAGACTTTTAGAAACCTGAGCCCTAAAAAAGCAAAAAAAAACATGCAAGAATGAAAAAGGGAACTTTCTTACCTTAAAAGAAAATGTGTGTGAAAACGTGTCCTGGGCAGAAATAACGGGTGCAGAGGTTTAGTCCATAGTTTGTTGGAATGTAGAAAGCAGATAAAAGCCCCGCACAGCAAACGGCTCAGCTCAGGAAGAAGAGAGACCTCCTATCTGACTGATCTTACCTCTAAATCCTGTTCTAGACCATCTGCTGGCTCCTCCTCTTTCTTCCTCTTGCTGCTGCTGCTGCTTTTTCTCGAGGTTTGACACGTCCCACCACATCGAGTTCATCGAGCAGCTCTCAGCTTTCATTTGGTCTTTTCTTTTTTTAAAAAAAAAAGCCACAAATCCAGTCCAAGGACTTCTCACCTTTCTCCAGGTGGAAGTTTTTGTGGGCGTCACCTCTTCTCTGAGAGTTTTTAAAATTGTATGTGAAGTAGAAATTCAACATTTGATAAAAATCTTCCTCTTGATTCTTTGCAGTGGTCTTGATCATTATCGCTGAGATCTACAGGAAATGTGATCGATCTCATCACTCGTCACAGAGGATAACACTGACCACAGACTTCATTTCCCAGTAATCATGGTGAACTTTTTATGAGGTCATGGGTGGGAAATTACTTGTGACAAGAGTTTTCTGAAGAGTTATATAAACCTACAATCAACGGCCGGGCTATGTTAGCTTAGCACAAAAACTAAATAAAAATGACATGTTATCTGACGATTGGTTAATTTGTACGAAAACTGAATTTGAGGAAATACAAAGCAACACACACAAAAGCTGGCTAGTTTAGCTTAGCTTGAAAGCTCGCTAGTTTAGCTTAGCACAGAAGAACAGTGACAGAAGGAAATAGTTAGCTGACATCTTATCTGTTGATTCATTAATTTGTACAAAAAATGGATTTTTGGGAAAAATTTTGAGTTCATGTTGACAAAATATAAAGCAACACACAAAAGCTGGCTAGCTTAGCTTAGCATGAGAGCCAGCTAGCTTAGCTAAGCACAAAAAAATAGGAATAGAGGAAAACAGCTAGCTGACATGTTATCTGATGATTGTTTATTTTGGGCAAAAACAAAATTTAGGGGTAAAAAAATGTAACTTTATATAAATACAAAGCTACAGATATGAGCTGGCTAGTTTAACCAAACACAAGCGCTTGTGTAGCTTAGCTTAGCATAAAAACTAATAGCAGAGAACATAACGAACATGTTACGTGTTGATTGGATGATTTGTACAAAAACAGAAGTTTGGGAAAAGTCTAAGTATATGTTGAGAAAATGCGTCCATGCAAAGCGGCAACTGAGATCCAGCTAGCTTAGCATAGCACAAAGACTAGTAACTGAAGCAGTTAGCTAACACGTTATGGATAGTTTACTTTGTAAAAAATAACCATAAAAGAGAAGATTCACCTTTCAACAGTGTAATTAGCGAGCTTGTTTCCTTTAGGCAAAAACAGGTTAGCCGTCTCCATGTCTGGGCTTAATGCTAAGCTAAGCTAAGCTGAGAGAAGCTAACTGACTACGACTTCATATTTAACGTACAAACACGAGAACGGTATTGACTTTCTTCTCTTAATCCTGACAAAAAAAGACCAGAAACAAACATCTAGCTAACGTTATTCAGAGAAAACCTAGAGTCTGATAGCTTAGCTTAGCTCAGAGGGGTTAGCAAACACTACAATTCACCTTCTAATGGGCTAATAAGTGAGTGTTGCATAAGCATCGGGCGTATCAAAAGGTAGCGCATGTTTCGTTAACTGAATATTAATCAAAGTATTCAAATATTATCATTCATTCATGGTTTCGTTTTAGAGAAGCAGCAACAAAGAGTCTGTGACTGAAGCGTCTCAGCCAGAAAATAATGAAGCCATTTTCTGCTCAGATGATTTAAAAAACCAAAAAAAACAAAAGATTATTCAACAGCTCCGAGTGGACACTCAGTTCCAGGCCTAGAATGCACAAGGTCGCGTTTGGATATAAATAGAAAAGCGAGAGGTGTGTCCAGTGTTTGCATAGCATCTCATTTGCCTACGCCTGCACATGTCAGAATAAATCTTGTTCTTAGTGTTCATGCAGGACTAGACTGATACGTTATATCCACCCTGCCAGTAACTAACATGTGGGAGTAAGCGGCATTCATAAAAAAAACCTGTTTGTAGACGCCTGTGACTAATTTTGGACTGAAAACGTGCAGGTGGCGTCACTCTTAAAGATTTATATATATTTTTGGAATCCTGCTTTAGTGTATCTCTGTGAGAAGCTACACCCCGACTCTGTACACAGTTTACGTCCAACGAGTAAACTGTTAAGGTTGAGGTAGGAAGCGTGGCGCTCGGCCTCTTCCTCTCAGATGTCGATACGTTACGGCAGCGAAAAGCTGCACCTTGATGCGATGCTGCAGATAAAAGGTTTATTTTTAGCAATTAGGTGTCAAGAAAGCGAGAAGCGCGTGTTCTGCGTCGGCAGCTTTAAATCAGAAGGCGACGTCTTCAGATGCAGAAGGTGTGGCTGTAGCGGAATAACCTTCCTCCTCCCCCTCAGTTTGAAAACTAAAACCAAAACCGGAGCCTTGAGGCCGGTCGAGATGTTTCTAAAGGTCAGCGGCTGCACGATGAACCACTTCCTGTTTACTTAAAGCAGCTAATCCGATGACGAGGCTAAAAAAAAATGTTATTATTTTATTCATTTATTTATTTATTACCTTGCTGGGTCTATGAAGCTACGTGTTAGCTTAGCTTAGCGAAGATTCACCTTTTAACAGTGTAATTAGCTTGATTCCTTTAGGCAGAAACAGGCTAATGCTAAGCTAAGCTAACTGACATCTTATTAGTTTATTAATTTATTTATTTATCACCTTGCTGGGACTATGAAGCTACGTGTTAGCTTAGCTTAGTTTAGCTTAGCGAAGATTCATCTTTTAACAGTATAATTAGCTTGTTTTCTTTAGGCAGAAACAGGCTAATGCTAAGCTAAGCTAACTGACATCTTATTAGTTTATTAATTTATTTATTTATCACCTTGCTGGGACTATGAAGCTACGTGTTAGCTTAGCTTAGTTTAGCTTAGCGAAGATTCATCTTTTAACAGTGTAATTAGCTTGTTTCCTTTAGGCAGAAACAGGCTAATGCTAAGCTAAGCTAACTGACATCTTATTAGTTTATTAATTAATTTATTTATCACCTTGCTGGGACTATGAAGCTATGTGTTAGCTTAGCTTAGCTTAGCGAAGATTCACCTTTTAACAGTGTAATTAGCTTGATTCCTTTAGGCAGAAACAGGCTAATGCTAAGCTAAGCTAACTGACATCTTATTAGTTTATTAATTAATTTATTTATCACCTTGCTGGGACTATGAAGCTATGTGTTAGCTTAGCTTAGCGAAGATTCACCTTTTAACAGTGTAATTAGCTTGATTCCTTTAGGCAGAAACAGGCTAATGCTAAGCTAAGCTAACTGACATCTTATTAGTTTATTAATTAATTTATTTATCACCTTGCTGGGACTATGAAGCTATGTGTTAGCTTAGCTTAGCTTAGCGAAGATTCACCTTTTAACAGTGTAATTAGCTTGATTCCTTTAGGCAGAAACAGGTTAGCCGTCTCCATTTCTGGGCTTAATGCTAAGCTAAGCTAACTGACATCTTATTATTTTATTAATTTATTTATTTATCACCTTGCTGGGACTATGAAGCTACGTGTTAGCTTAGCATAAACCGCTAGCACCGCTTTCATTTCTTAAATATGCAGAATTTAACATAAGAATCGACAGCAAATGAAACGAGTTCCTTTAAGCGTCTCCGAGACATTAAACGTGGCCCATCCACTCGTCGTATCTTTACGCTCGTTCCGGCTCAGGGTCAGATTTAAGTTGAAGGATGTTTTCAAAATATGGCCTCTGTGGTCTGTGTATACAGGACGGGACGGGACGGACGAGGATGGAGGCTTCACCTGAGGGTCGGAAGAAGATGAGGAAGATGAACCATAATCAGCCTCATGGGCGTTTTTTTTTTTTTCCTCTTTGTGTTTCATTGACTCACGACCTGGAATTAAAATAGTTTGTTTGATTTAAAGAAAACTGTGAAGATGAAAACGTGATTAACGATTCAACCCCAAAGCCGGGACTTGGGTGTAATCACAGCTTTTGTTGAGCCTCCGGGAACGTGTCACATCCACAAGTCTGAGCACAGACACGTTTCACCACAAAACACTTCAGTGCACAGATTAGGAACATAATTCCTGCCAAACAAAGATCTGCTGAGTCAATCAGTCAATCAACCGAGCGTCGGGAAGTGAATTTTTGATGATGTTTCTTCTACGTCTCGTCTTGTAAAAACACATTTACAGCGAAATAACTTCAAAGGACGAACAGTTACCAGCGATTATTCACTGAGAACGACTCTAATTGGATGGATTCAGATTTTTGTTTTTAGTTGAAACACGCCTCATAATTAAACCCACGTGGAATAAATTTCTGCCTGATCAGGATTTAGTCCAGTAACAGCAGGAAAATCACTCATTAGACTGATTATTGTGTTGATTAACCCGAGTAAAAGTTCACAAGATATTTCATTTTTTGTTCATATTTCTGTTCAGTTAATCAACTACTTGTATCATATTCCAGAAGAACTGACTTGGATGGAATAAGTGGAGTAGGTGATTATTTATTTGTTATTATTACAATGAAAGGACGAACAGAAAATAAGGATTAGGAATCTGGAGGATCTGATCTGAAACAGGTTAGCTGTCTCCATTTCTGGGCTTAATGCTAAGCTAAGCTAAGCTAAGCTAAGTGACTACGGCTTCATATTAACGTACAAACACGAGAACGATATCAACCTTTTAATTTTTGTTCAGTTTATCAAATACTCGTATCATATTCCAGAAGAAGTGACTTGTAGGTTTTCAAACAAATGGAATAAGTGATTGTTTATTATTTTTTCTCATTGTGATTTTTTTTCTTTTTCCAAAAACTGGAAACAGGATTCATCCGAGCTCCGTGTAGTTTGTTTACAAAGAAATGCGCTGTCATGAATGACGTTAAAGGACGATCAGAAAACGAGGATTAAGGCATCGGGAGGATCTGATCTGGTTGGAGGACGTTTCATTTTTCTCTGCATCGCTTGAAACGCCTCATGATGAAACACAGAACGTGAGTTACTCTGGTTCTGAGAGTATTTCTGAGAAAGTGCAGCGTAGTTTGACTCCAGCGTTTAGGAAAAACGCTTAAAATATCGGAGATTTAAAGTGTTGCTGTGCTGCAAAGTGGTCATATTAAAATGTGTCTGAAATGATGGTTCAGGTTGTTTAGTCTGTTTCTAAAAGGTTTACCTGGCTTCACCTCCTCCTTAAAGAGGAGCGCTACAGGAAATACTGCTCCTGCTCCTCCTGCCCTGACTTCTGCCCCTGGACTCATTAACTCCACTGCAGAGAAAAGATACGTAAACATCAGATCAGTGCGTCTCTCTTCATCATCAAAAAAAAAAAAATCATTTCTGCATCCGACTAAAAAAAAAAAAAGGACACGAAAAAGCCGTCAACATATTCAAGTTTCTCTTTACCCAAAAAGAAAACAAAGTCAAACAGGCTCCGATAAGAAGAAACTGGGCACAAATGAACAATTTGTCTCGATCAAATAAATAAAAGCGTTTATGACCAAAATAGATTCTCTTTAAGATTTGGAAACAGCAGAATATATTTACACCGACGCCTCTAAAGGCCGAACTCTTCCTCTGAGGATCCCGTCGTCTGGTCTGGGAGTGCGTTCTGAGGGAACCACCACGTTTGGCGAAGACGCGTTTACGTTTAAAAAAAAAAAAAAAAGACGAGGTTCGGCTGTGAAACAGTTCCTAGCTCCGCCTACTTCCTCTTCCGGCCCCGCCCCCTCCTGCCTCGGCCGGCGGCGGCGTCGGCGTCGGACGCCGCGGCCGGGATGTTGATCTGACCCTCCTGGATTTCACTTCGCGCCTCCGGAGGCAGATGTTCGATCTGCTGCTGCGTCTCCAGGTAAAACATCACGTCTCTCAGCTGCTCCTGGAGCTCGGCGATGGCCTCGTCCTTACGCTCACCTGGAAGACAGGAAGTCAAACATCTGAATTTAGTGAAGGCAGAGACGAGGGGTCCTATGGGTCTTTGAGGGGACGGGAGGGATCATCTCACAGATACTGGATCAGTCTGGGAACCAGGTCAACACCTTCTTCTGCTCCACCTCCTGGTCTGTTATTAATTATACGACTGTACGTGTGTTCTATGTTATATTTCTATGACTAATATATATGTTTCTCCTTGTTACTAATTTCTATATATTTGTTATTTTATGTCGACTTTTACTACACATTTGAAATTTAAAAATTCCAGACTTTTTCCAGACAGTTAAAAAAATAAAAATTATTTTTATGGCATTTGAGTAAATAATTGTCATCATGTAAAATAAATTATGGAATTAATCGTTTGTTCTCATTATTCTGAATATATATATGTTACATATATGCAGTTATGTCTTTAAATAATTATTAGAATATTATAGCTATGTGACGTAGCTCATTCAAATAAGTTAAAGATAAATTCGGTATATTTATTTATTTTTTTTAATTGTAAGTTGCACATAAACAGCGTCTGTTTCCATTTACAGATACTTTTTAAATCATCTTTCAGTCCTGATGCTGCTACTCTCGTGTTTTATAACTAATCTCACCGGACTAGTCGTGCAAATTCAGTCTTAAGGCATTTATTAAGTATCTAAATAAAGCCTCGATGTTCATTAGACACACAACAACGTATTTATCAGCCAATTAAATCATAGTGAGAGAGAGAAAAGCATGAAATGACTCATGCACTGATGGATGTACGGCTTTAAAACAAACTTCTTAAGCTCAGTGTCCTCACAGCTGTGTTTACATCCAGATAAACAAACATGATATAGAGCCAGAGAGGAAATAATTAATAAAATATTATAAGTGGACGTAGTGAAAGGAGTCAAACAGAGGAAGAGGAGAAAGAGGAGGAGAAGATGAAAAAGAGAAAGGAAGAAGATGAAAAGGGGGAGGAGGGAAAGAAGGAGGAAGAGTAGAGTACGGAGGAGACTAAACTCACATATAAACTAAACTAAAACTAAACTAAAACTGACATATAAACAGCAGGTGAAATACATATTGAACACGTCACAATTCTTCATAGTTAACATGTTTCTAAAGGTGATATTGACATGAAAGTTTCACCTGTTGGTAACAGCCCCACTAATCTATGCACAGAAAGAAGAAAAGCCTTTGTTGGTGATGAAGCTTCCAGACGCCTCCTGTTTGGAGAAACTAGTCACATACGTTGCTCAGGTTCTTCCTCACAAACAGTCTTTAGATCTTTTAGGTTCTTGAAGCCTCTTCTATCAAATCCTCATTTCATCTTCATCATTCTGGTCGATGGCAGCAGACTTTTCTCCAGAATGTCTTGGTACATTCAGTTATATGAAGTTTGCCAGTAGCATATGCAGAAAAACAGCCCCTCACCATGATGTTCCACCTCCAAACTTCACTGTTTTTGTCCTCCAGACATGGTGTGTTATTGCATCCAAAGAGTTCAGTTTTACTCTCATCTGACCAGACTATGTTCTCCCAGTATTTTACAGCTTCTCCAAATGTTGTGCAGTAAACTTTAAACGAGCTTCAACATGTTTTTCCTTCAGAAATGAAGAGTCTTGCGTGTTTCGCCTGCATTCAGGCCGTGGCCTCTGAGTGCATTGCTTATTGTTTTCTTTGAAAACCATTGTAGCTGCTAATTCCAGGTCTTTGTGAAGCTCTGCACTCGTGGTCCAACTCTTCTGGTAATTTATTTCACTCCTCTGTCAGAAATCTTGCGAGGAGCATCTGGTCGTGGCCGGTTTATGGTTGAATGATGTTCTTTTCACTTCCTGATTACGGCCCAAACAGCTCAGTGGAACATTCATTAGTTTAATAATCCTCCGTTCAACACCATCAGAACGTTTGGGAACTATAAGGCTGCGAAGGTCTGAGAGATCTTTGCTTTTATCATGAGATGTTCCTTGTGTGACACCTTTTTATAGAGCGTCAGCTTGGACTGAACCAGCTGATATTCATTTGCACTGACAAGAGGCAGGATGGTTTTCTGATCAATGATAGATTTCAGCTGGTGTCTTGGCTTTTCATGCCTTTTTTCCATCTCCATTTCTGTGTGTGTTTAATACTTTCCCCCCTCTGTTATTTTACATTATTACACATTATTATTTCTGAACTTATTTGTTTTGGTTTCACCAACACCTGGTGAAAATTTCACGTCAATAGCACCTTCAGAAATATGTTCACTATGAAAAACTGATGTGTTCAATACTTATTTTACACACACGTATATATATATATATATATACACATATACACACACATATATACACATACACACATAGACCATGCATGTGTGTGGTGGCTGTAGAAGGAGCTGAGCTTCACTTCCTGTGCTAATCACTAACACCCAGATGAGGAAACTAGAGACGTTGATGTTCTCAAAAGGAAACGAGATGCAACACTAAAAAAAAAAGAAGAAGAAGAAGAAGAAGAAAAGCAGCTGGTGAAGAAAGTGATGAAACCTGGAGGCGCCATGACAGAGACATGATAATCTCACTGAAATCTATTTATTATTAACGTCAACACAAATCTACCGGAAACAGAACAGACGAAGAAGAAAAGGAGGAGGAGTTCAAGAAGAAAAATATGGAAGAGGAGGTTGTAAAGGAGAAGAAGTAGAAGAAATTAAGGAGGAATTAAAGAAAGGAAGGAAGAGGGAACAGGAGGAGAAAGAGGAGGAGGAGGTGGTGGTATGATGTCTCTACTCCACGTGGACCAAACATGAGAGAACGGATTTATTCCTCCGCCCGGACGAGTCACCGTTAGCACGTTAGCGTGCTAGCTGAGGGCCTTTGTTATAATCTCAACTTCACAAAGCAGCAGAAACACGACGGATTTATTTACACAAATGTTCATTTAGTCTGAGTCAGGAGACGAGCTTTCAAAAGACAAACGCACGACAGTAAACATAACATCCCGTGACTAAACGCTGACTGTGGATGCTCGGAAAAGACGAATTATAAGTTCTGAGACACATATTCCGGCAGAATATACGTTGGTAAAGGCCGTTTCTTCAGCGTAAACACACGTGTCGCTCGACTATTTGTTTAAACAGTCCTCATCCTCGGAGTAAAAAGCCGAAGGAAAAATACAGGCAGACGTAACATTTTCCACTCAGACATCTAAGCCTGGTATTTACGCTGCCCTCAGGCAAAGTAGAAACGAAAAACCTTCCACAAACAAAGGTCTGAAAGGTGCTTCGCTATAAAAAGAGGGTTTGTAAAAATAAATATCACTGCAGACGTGAGCAGTGTTTTCTTGTTTTTGACTTATTACTTCCTGTCGACCTACAGGATGTGACACAGGTCAAGCAATTTGTTTAGGATTTGCAAACTTTTACTGAGTAAAGAGGAAGTTGTGATCATTTCCATATTCTTGCTGTCAGACATTTCACTCATTCCTGTTTCTCTGGATTCTCTGCATACGACGCTCAACACTTTTCAAAGTTACGCAAACTAATACATCACCTGGAGGAAATAATATATAGAGCTGCTAACTACACAGCTAACTTCTTAGAAACAGATAACTACAATGCTAAAGTCAAAGAAAACCAGCTAAATGAACAGCTCAAGTCAAAGAAAGTGTTAACTGCTAAGAGATAATTGTCAAAAAAAGGCTACTTACACAGCTAAATACAAACAGCTAACAATTTTATGTGCTAAATTCTGCTAGAAAAGTTGCCAACGGCAAAGCTAAAGTAATAAAAAAAAAGTTATATCCATCATTGACGTAGAAAAAGCTAATGGCATTATCTGCTAAAGTCACTGAAAAACAGCTGTGTAGTTAGCTAAATTAATGGGAAGAGCTAACTACGCAGCTAAATTAATGGGAAGAGCTAACTACACAGCTAAATAAATACAAAGAGCTAACTACACAGCTAACTTAATACAAAGAGCTAACTATGCAGCTAACTTAATACAAAGAGCTAACTGCACAGCTAAATTAATGGGAAAGCTAACTACACAGCTAATTTAATACAAAGAGCTAACTACGCAGCTAACTTAATACAAAGAGCTAACTGCACATCTAAATTAATGGGAAAAGCTAACTACACAGCTAACTTAATACAAAGAGCTAACTACACAGCTAAATTAATACAAAGAGCTAACTGCACAGTTAACTTAATACAAAGAGCTAACTATGCGGCTAACTTAATACAAAGAGCTAACTACACAGCTAAATAAATACAAAGAGCTAACTACACAGCTAACTTAATACAAAGAGCTAACTACGCAGCTAACTTAATACAAAGAGCTAACTGCACAGCTAAATTAATGGGAAAGCTAACTACACAGCTAATTTAATACAAAGAGCTAACTGCACAGCTAACTTAATACAAAGAGCTAACTGCACAGCTAAATTAATGGGAAAAGCTAACTACACAGCTAACTTAATACAAAGAGCTAACTACACAGCTAAATTAATACAAAGAGCTAACTGCACAGTTAACTTAATACAAAGAGCTAACTATGCGGCTAACTTAATACAAAGAGCTAACTACACAGCTAAATTAATACAAAGAGCTAACTGCACAGCTAACTTAATACAAAGAGCTAACTATGCGGCTAACTTAATACAAAGAGCTAACTATGCGGCTAACTTAATACAAAGAGCTAACTACGCAGCTAACTTAATACAAAGAGCTAACTACACAGCTAAATTAATACAAAGAGCTAACTGCACAGTTAACTTAATACAAAGAGCTAACTACACAGCTAAATTACTACAAAGAGCTAACTGCAATACTAAAGCTTCATAAAAAGCTACATTCACTACTACATACAAAGACCTCACGTGAAAGAAAAAGGGTAATTACACTATTAATCATAGAATAAGCTAAGAATAATGTTAAATTAATAGGGTGAGCTAACGACACAGCTAAGTTACTACAAAGAGCTAACTATACTGTTAAAATAAGAGAGCTAGAGCTAACTAAAATGCTAAAGTTGTATGAAAAGCTACAGTCACTGATGTAAGGAGAGCTAACAACGCCGCTAAAGTCACAGAAACGGTGCCAACTATGGTGCTAAACTTTCTAATTGTCATGACCCGGTTAAACCACAGCTGACGTGAGCATTTCGCTGAATGTTTAATCTGAAAGTGAGGAAACTTTTGTAGATTAAGAACATGAATCAGTGTTGCGTAACTTGACGATGAGTCAAAATGAAAGGCGTCTAGAAATGCTCTCGGGAAGTCTCAGTGTAGGTCACTAAAAATAAACAACTTCCGTTCTTTCGCTTCAATTTCAACCCACGACTTCTGCTTCATTTCATCACGGTGTATTTATCACTGCAACATGCGCTCATTTGCCAGTTCATTGTAGTAAAGTCAGTATATCGTATAGTATTACTGTGTGTGTTCTATATTAAACTCGGCCTAGTTCTACATATTTAACTTATTTAGCTTCTCTTCTGCTAATATTGCAGCGTGTTTGAAATGTAATTCCCTCTTCCTTTGCAGCATAATGTGCATTGAAAGAAATTTAAATTTGTGGGGGGAAAATAAAAAAAAAAATATATACATGTAAAAACATCCCGTCAACCAAAGAGTTTGTGACCCGTCACTGCAAAATGCAAATTTACTATGTGCAGGACACAACTCATTCCAACCCACATGTGCGGACAAGCTAGCTTGTTAGTCACAGCTAGCACGTGCTGGTTAATGTGCGTGCTGCGTTCACGGAGGCTCGGAAATGCTGAAGCCTACGAACCCAATTACGCTACAACAGTTACAGCCGTTCAGTTTCCCAGTCAGTAAAATAACGCACTTTAGTAAATAAAATGGCAATTTTCCATAACTCAAGTTGAAGCTGGCGTCTTATTTTGCACAGAAAATGTTTACATTTGGAAAGTCATGTTGCATTTATGAATGCACCCAGTAGTGTGTTCATTACACAACAGGAAATATAGTTTTGATGTAAAAAGTCTGCACATGTCAGTGTTGATAATGAAGAGTTGCGTAATATCAGCATATCTGTAAAAACTATTGGACATCTATAGTTTTTACAATTGCAATTATTTACCAATTTCAGCAATTTTAATTACCACCACACTGCACATACATAATGTCTTTCCATTTCTATTTTTGTTGTTATTTTATTGTATATTTTTATCATAATATTCAAATTCGTTACTGTTTTCTGCTCTACTGTGACAAGGAAATTTCCCCTAACGTGGAATAAACAAACAGTTGTCAGAAAATATTTGAACAAGAAACAGTTTAACGGTTGGAGCTATTTAAGGTTATTATATTATTTTTAAAACTCTTGTTCTGCAGCTTTTAAACATCCATCATGATTAAAGCGTATATCCCAGCATGCTTCAGGGTCCACCTCACCTAGAGGACCTAGAAAAAGTTTTTTTTACCGGTTTCTTTTCCTTTGCGCTCCTCCTCTGCTAACTGGGCCTGTAGCTGAGCCTGATTAGCTCGGAGGCAGTGATTCATCTCCTGCTCCTCCTTCAGCTCCTGGCTCAGCTTCACCACTCGACCGCTCAGCTGAGTGCATCTGGACACACAAATAAAAACAAGAAGAAGAAGAAGAAGAGGCATCAGCTCAGGTATCAGCTGTATTAACCGCAGAGACATCAGGAGGAGTCCCTGATTAATGACTTGGTCTCAGCTGTGGCTCAAGCCTGAGGGTCAGGGGTTGCCGTGGCAACTCAAGGTGGTCGTCAATGACGACAGAACCGCGCGGAGCCGGGACACAGAGAAGAGGTTGATTTTGTCCCTCTTATATATCTTTTGTCCTTCTAGACCAAATATTTTAGATACATGTGCGAGTTAAAAACAGGGGTCCCTTCTGCTTCCCTGGTAAAATCTTTGCATTAGAGTCAATGGAGAAGATACTGGGACGTGACCGCGATCAGAGGGTCACAGTTTAAATTCTGTATGTCTCACTGCTTTGTTGAGCACATTGTGAGAAACACAACAAGTTTGTCTACAACTGTGGAAAAAAAATCATGTGTCTAGTTTGTAATTTGTGTCCAGGATGGGCGTGGAAAGAGAAAAGTTTCAGGCAATTTCCCACACGCTCTCTCACTGGGAGTAGTGACATCACGCACTCTAGAATTAATGTTTACGAAAAAGATCATGGTCATTGAACAGTGACTGATCAAAAACTACATGACTTATCAAAACGAGAATTCATACACCAATACACAAAGCTTGTGTCTACATTTTAAAGTTTAAATGAAGTCTCTAGGTGAAAGTATGCCTGAGCAGTAGACCTAAAACTGTCTTGTTTGTTTTTTTTTGTTTGTTTTTTTTGCCCGTCCCATTCATTTTCAATGGGGGCTTACGTCGTGAAAAATTCGTATTTTGTAAAGAAAAGTAATAGCACACCGATCCCGATCAAACCGCACGTTTTGATATATAACTCGCCGAGTTAAGGGATGAAAAAAGGAGGAAGAGGAAAAATAAAAAGAAGAAACGCGGTAAAACAAGGCGGGCTCGGGGCAGAAATAAAAGCAGTGATTAAAGGTTTTCTGTTGAGACTCGTCAACACGTCTGCCGGGAAAACATTTCTGTGGTCTGTTATCAGAGCACACACAAGATACATGTATATACACAATATCAGCCATTACATTATGACTATGACAGTAACAGGTGAAGTGAATGAGGACGGTAAAAAGAAGAAGGTGAAGTTGAAAAAAAAGGTAGGTGAGGAAGAAGATGAAGAATCATAGGTGGAGGAGGATAGTGAAACAGAGGAAGAAGAGGAAGAAGATAACGAGAAATAAAAGGAGGAAATTGAATGGGAAGAGGTGGAGGAGAAGAGGAAGGAAACAGAAGAAGAGAGGGGGATCCTGTTTTCACTTGTTAACTTACATGGAAAAACACTGAGAAGTATTTGGGTCAACAAGCCCGTGCTCAAGTGTTTACACGTCTTTATTATCACTCTCCTGTTTTTTTTTTTTCCCCATGTGTTTAATAATCCAGATGTTTCTCTGGTTTCTTTTTGAACGACATTTTAAAAAGACACCGGTCGTCCTAAAAAAAGCAGAGGACTCATTTATTGCAGGTAGTTGGTGTTCTGGGTAAACGCAGGACCTACTTTTTCTCGACGCCCTGCTTCTCTTTGGTTATCTCTCCTAAACGTTGCTCCAGGTTATCGCATCGCTCCATCATCTCCTTGAACTTGGACTTCATGTTGTTTATCTGAAAAGGTGCAAACAGAGAGAGGGGAGTTAAACGAGAACATTTACATGAATGTGATGCAGATGTTCGTGGCTACCTCCTCGGCTGTTTCCTTCTCCAGATGAACGATCTTGTTCTCCCAGTAAACCCTCTGAGACTCCAGCTGACTGGTCAGCAGGTACGAGTACTGCAGAGACACCAGGAGCTCGTTACAACGTTTTCAGGTCGATTTAAGAAACGAAGCGACGTTAACGAGCTGCTCACCTCCAGTTGAAGGGCGTCGATTTTCTCTGCGTGGCAGGTGTCTCCTTCACATTCGTACTGAACCATCTTACCATCAGTTTTACTGGCCACGAGACGATGCACATAGTTATCTACAACATAGAAGACAGGATATTATTTAAATTGGCAAAGCTCATCAAAGATGAAAATACATTGGTTGTCTTGGGTTCATATCTAACGCTAAAGTTAAGCAAACTAACGCATCACCTGGAGGTCTGGGAAGTTATAAAGAGAGCTGCTAACAACACTGCTAAATTCTTAGAAAAGCTAATATCTGTGAAAAAGTAAAACAAAAACAGCTAAATTCACAGTTTAAGTCAAATAAAGTGCTAACTACTACATAACTGTCATAGAAAAGGTTAAGGATATTATCTGCTAAAAGCTAAAATAACAGGATAAATTAATACGAAAAGCAAACATTATTTTAATGGGAAGAGCTGATATAAATACATTCACTGCTAAATACAAAGAGCTCACATGAAAGAAAAAGGTTAATTACACGACTAGTCATGGAATAAGCTAAGGACAATGCTAAATTAATAAGGAGCGCTAATGCTAACGTCGCTACACAATGCTGACATCACAGGAAAGTCACCAACTGCTTAAGTAATAAAAGAGCTAACTACATCGTACACATATAAAAGGCTAGTTATGTTATCTGCTAATGTCACAGAAAAGCTGCTAAAAACTCAAAAATCACAAACAAACAGTGCTAAATAGGAAGAGCTAATTACACAGCTAAAGTAAAAGAAAATAATGCTAGCTTCACTGCTAATGTCACAGAAAACTGTGCTGACTACTGTGCTAAGGTGATAGAAACAACTAACTACATTGCTAAAGCTAAAGTCAAAGAGGCTAACTATGTCATAGGATAAGCTAACACCAAAAATAATCCTTAAATTAACACAGAGCTAACAACTTGCTACAGTCACAGAACAAAAATGTGGAAAATGTCAACTACGCTGCTACAAACATGGAAAAAGTCACAGAAAAACAAACACAGTGCTAAAGTAATAGTAAGAGCTAATTACACAGCTAAACTAAAAGAAAAAAACGTCAGCTTCACTGCTTAGCACTGTGCTAAAGTGATATAAACAACTAACTACATTGCTAAAGCCAAAGAAAAAATGTTAACTTCAGTACTAATCACAGAATGAGCTAAACAACAACACTTAATTGATAGGAAATTAATGCAAAGAGCTTACAACTTGGTAAAGTCACAGAAAACCTAAATACACAGATAAAGTCACTTCAGTGGCAAAATTACATCCGTTTAGCATCTGATCTGAAAACTTCAGTAGTTTTGCAACCCAAGTGTCAGCAGCAGATTATTTACAGGCCTCTACAGGACGATACCGGTTAATGCAGCGTGAACATAATCACACTAATAACCTGCATCTCTACACAAACACAGGTGCGTTACCTCCTGCGTAGTCCCAGACTCGGTGGTTGGTGAGCTGCATAGCGTACGTATGCTGCGTCTCCTCAAAGTGCTTGTAGGCATGACGGCTAACGTAGCGACCACAACCGATGTGGCCGCAGATCAAACAGATCCACAGGTTCTGCACAGGAAACGTGGGTTACTTACGATGTTTTAACATTTATAAAAAAGACCACGTTAAGATGAAGAGAGGCACAGAGACGAAGGACGACGTTCGTTACCTCCTGAACGCCACACTCGAAGCATTTGTTCTCTTCCACCGGTTCTGGGGTTTGACAGTATCTGCACACAGGACACCTGAAAACACAGCACATTCAGGAGTCAGTCATGACAGAGGCAGAGGCCCTTTGTGAGATTAAAAGACAAAAAAAAAACAACAACAACAACACATGACATGAAGCCTGGAGAAATAACCAGCAGACTGAGGATCAGCTGACTCCAGGTCTTTTTTGGCCTGTGAGCCACTTTTACATTTAAATCAAAATGATCTAGTTACATATAATAAATATATGTATATATACGCCCTGTTATTTAGCCCGGTCATTAATTGTTGATGCATTCATATGCATACATATCATTTCCTCCAATGAAGTTAATTTCTCTGTTTTCTCGAGAGAAAAGTCCCGTAACACTAATGTAAATAATAATGTAGTAATAAAACTAATTACAGCCTAATGTAACAGGTCGACTGGATGTTTCCCAAATAACATTTAAGCTTCTGGAGACATCGAGAAAACAGGAGGACAGGAAATATTATGTGTGAATGCATGGCTGCTTAGGGCTTCTGTACTTTTTTATTTCAACCCTCAGGCAATAAAAAAAAACGTACTTATAATGGAAGTCAATGGGACATTTTTGCCAACCAAGGTTACAAGAGGGTAGTACATTTTAAATGTGAAGCTACAGAAAAACTAATAATGTTATCAAGGCAATATTTTAGATAATCTTGGTGACATCTAAGACTGATCTGAAAAAATAAATTAATTAATTAAAAAAATATGCCCCAGCCACCCAATATCAGCTTTATGGAAAACAGCACATTTTTAAGGTTTTTGTCATAAAAAAATTGCATTTAAAGGGTTAAAATTCCTCTAAATGACTGATTTTTTGGCAGTTCTGTAAAGTGCTGAAATGGTTTAAGAGATTTATTCAGAAAAAAACATTAAACTGTTAAGTTTTTATAGCAGTTTTTGGACATTGACGTTTTTGTCGTCTCAGGTCACAAGCAGGTGGTAAATTAAACTGATGCCTGAGGGTTAATTAAGAAAAACTGGGAGAGAAATCTTGAGAGAAAAAGCTCCGTCCCTTTAAGAAAGACTTGTTGTTGAGTTGTTGTGCGCGGATGTGTGCGGCTGAACTGTGTTGCATGTTTGTTTTGGAGATGCCAGAGATAAAAAAACTAGTCTAAACATCCAAAACACTGATGGGATCTACCCGCGCTGCTGCTGATGTATTTCTCTAGATGATGAAGTTAAACAGGATTAAATTAACCACTAAAAGGTTTTTGTTTTTAAAATCAGTGGGTTCTAAAATGATTTGAACAAACCGGTTTAGATTTAGACGTGTTATACTGTTATATCGTGTTGTTTTCACTGGTTGTTTTCACTGATGAACCTAATGAAGTGGCCAGTGGGTGCATGTGCATGTGCGTTAACTCACGAGGCGTCTTCCCAGCGCTGCAGACACTGGCTGTGGAAGCTGTGGTTGCAGAGCGTGGTGAGGATGCCGTTAACGGACTCGTCCATCCTCTCCAGGCACACGGTGCATTTCGGCAACTCGGTCAACTCCATCACGGGCAGACTGGCTCCCTGAGCAGGAAAAAGGAGGCGGCGGACGCAATTTAGACTCAGGAAACCGCCGAGGGTCAAAGGTTTGCTGGTTTTTAGGGGAAAGATTCCACTCATTTCAAACACACATCCTCAAAAACGTTAACGTCAAGGAAACACATCGTCGGCCATTTTGGTTCCTTCCACCAGATCCACCATGATGACAGTGACCTGCAGCGTCAGCGTCGTTCATGGTGTTTTTCTTTTTCGAGCGGTAGAAGACGAGCTAACTTCACCTGAACGTGAGCAACATTTAACTTGGGAAATATACGATATAAGAGGGTTACCTAGGCAACCAGAGCCCGGGGCGTCCGAGTGTCGGCTACAAAGAGATGGACCTTTGGGACCTTTAACACAAACATATTTATCTTTACAAATACGTAAAATAAAGTGTAAAGAAAGAGTAGAGCTGGTAGATTTTTACTTTAACTGTTAGGATTAATTATGAAAGTTGTAATGATGAGCTGGATTTTTTATTTTTTAATTCCAGACACACGATAAGTCAGACGCTTTGAAAGACGACTAAAGGAAGCATCTATGGCTGCAGGTCATTTTACCTTTTCCCAGTTCATTTAAAGTCCATCTTCCCCAAAGTGATGGGAATTTAAGAGAATTATGAGATATCACGTAAAGACAAGATTTTACGAGAGTTGCAGCTCATTCATAAAACATGTTTCAATAGAAACACGCACAAAAAATCGCAATGGAAAACGGAGCTAATTAAGTTAGAGTTAGATTAAAACAGAGGAAGTGGCCTGAGATATAATTTGCCATCAATTTAAAATACAGTCTTAACTCCTGTCGCCACAAAGCTTCAGTCCACCGCAATTTCCTTCCTAATGATTAATAAAGTCTTGAATTCACACATTGACACTGGACAATGGCTCATTAAAAGGCGCCATTCATAGCGAAAGAGGACGGGGACAAACAGTCCCCACGGTCAACGAGAGGCGAGTATCCAGCTTTTCAGGGAAATTAATTGCACAAGTGTTTCTTTCTGACGGGTTTTTACCCACAAAGTTCCCTGTTTAAACCTCACACTTCCCTCCGGTCCCTTAGAGCTGAAGGAGAAACTCGGATGAAACGTTTCCTCTAAACTCTACAAGTCCAGATGCCTTTTTTAAAACTAATAAATGAGTTAAGACTAATAAATTAGAGGAGAAAACCTCGTCTCTGCTGCCCTCTAGTGGTTTAACCTCTTACGTGGCTGCACACGTGTACAGGTGTATGAGGACATGGCTACGTTTTTTCTCCAGAATAAAATACTAACAGAGAAACATTCACCTCTCCAGACTTTATAACTTCGGCTCTTTCCACGTAGACCAGCTGACACACTGCGTCCTCTATGGAGTTGAACTGGCGTCCGTTACACGCTGTGTAGAAACTGTCTGCGTCTGCCTAAACACACAGACACACACACACAGAGGGAAACACTGGATCACGACAAACTATTACAAACATTAAACCAAAGACCAATCAAACGTGCTTGAGATTTAAGAACTGACCTGTGAGGAGAATTTAATGAGGACCATGTACTGGTTGGGGGTCGAGTCCCGGATGATCTTCATGTGCTCCATGACGTCGTTGAACGGAGCCAGGAGCTTCATGAGGTCGTGGCTGGTCATGGTGGCCGGGACGGTCAGGATACAGACCATCGCACTGCGTCTCACGTCCTCAGTCAGAGACGTCATTTTACTGTCAGGACGACATTAATGGAGGACACTGTTGTAATTCAATTTATTCTGATGAGAAGTGCTTTAAATCTACACAACGTGAGTGTTGTAGGGTTTGTGTGACTGTGTGTTAACCTCGTATCATTCCAGCCTATTTAGGACAAACCCAAAGTAAAGTGAACACTGTTCATGAACATGTTGGAGCTCATTCATGGTCTTGGTCTCTTTTAAAAGCTGAAGTTTCTATCACAAAAGTCAGAATCTCTCTAAGTGGTTTTGTTCTTGAGTAATCAAAGAAAATTGTTGTTGCGTTCAGATGTGACTCACTTGGTCTTGTAGAGGTGCATGATGCCGTGGATGATCTCCACCGACGGGTTCCCGCTGAAGAAGGAGATCTGGTCGGGAAGCTGCTTGGACGGAGAATCTGGAGCCGAACTCTCGGCTTCATCCCGACCGTCCGCTTCGCTCTTTGCTCCCTGAAGTTCAGCGCTCGGCTCGTCACCGCCGCCTTTATCTGGGAGGACATCCAACAGTTTAAAGTCTTTTAAAAGCGTAAACGTGGTGAGAAGGTTTACATTGCGTAATATTTTTTTTTACAGTCTTGCAGACTGGTGCTGACCTGGGCTCGGCTCAAACGTCTCTATGACCATGTCGCCCATGGCTCTGCTGCCGATGTGCTGGTGCAGGACGGCCGATCTCTCCAGGTCGCTCTTCCCGCTCAGAGTGTGTTTGGCCAAACCCAGAGATTTCTCCTGCAGCTCCTCGTCAGACATGCCTTCTATTGGACGAGACAAACGGGGACAGGTGTTCCTCAGGTGGACAAACTGGACCTCGACATCATCACACACACTATTAAACCAATACAAGACAGCAGCAAAGGGGCAAAACAATAATAATATCCACATTATTAATATCCCCAAGACAACTCCCACCATGAATACTATGGCATAATTTTTATATACTTAAGCGTTACAATCTGAGCCACTTACAATGTATAGACAATCGCCACAAGTGCAATAATTCTAGTGCAATCACCAAATGTGCACTTATGTATTTATTAATATTTATTCAGAAAGAGTTTATATATTGTAGAATAATAGTTTTGCTTTTTAAAACGTTTACCTTTTCTATTTCTATTTTTATTATTTATTTTTTTAAAAAAGGCCGACTCGGGAAACCTTGTACAAGCAAATGTACCTGTGCAAATGGCAATAAAGTCCATTCTGTTCTATTGTAATGCTAGGTTAGCTGCTAGCTTTAGCTCACCTGCAGAATACTGGAAACCTTGCGGAGAAGGAGACTGGTCGGCTAATTCCAGACGGATAACGACCAGCGACACACTCATGTGTTTTAAGACAAAAAGACACTTTTCGAGAGAATAAAAACAACCCGGCGACAGCTAAGCTAAGCTAAGCTAACCTAAGCTAAGCCCAGCTAACCCGCTTCGGCTGACTAAATGCAGCTAGCACCGAAGCAAATGGCAGTTACACGACACGTATATTAGTCATTCTGTTGTTGTTTTTTTCGTCTTCGCCGCCATTAAACTCAGAAATAAATGACATTTATATTTAGACAGATGCTAAACTGTTAGCTTCCCCTGACTGTGTGTCCACAGCTGTTTATAACATGTCCTCTTCTTCGTTGGCACAGGGTGAATCAGCAGTAATTCACCGCGGGCGCTTCTCCGCCACCTACAGGAAATAACGGTGAACTGCATACATTAAAAATAATAATATTTGATTTTATTTTTAAAATAATATAAAAAAAAGTCTCATCTAAGTACTTAATTAGGGAAGTTTCATCTAAGAAGTAAAATAATAAATAATAATTGCTTCACTTTAATTTGATGTTTTTAGAAAATAATTCTAACAATTTTTTTTTACTATATCTGAATTATTTGAGATTTTTTGTAATGGTTTAAAAGTGGAATGAATGTTTTAAGACATTTGCAAATTAATTTAGTTTTTTTTTTTTTTTTTTTAAAAAGTCCAGTTTAATTTATTTCAACTATAACAATGAAGACATTGCACAGACTCACATTTACCTTTTTTTTATTTAAAAAAGAAAAAAAAAAGCTTTGACATTCCAGTGTTTCTATTTTCCATTTTCTAACAAAAAGATGGCGGTGAGATGACGCTCCAGATTGTCAATCATTATTCTGAACCACAACAAGAGCACATCTCCTCTCCAGATCCACCCACACAGACAGCCTTCATTTATTTCACTTATTAGCAGACACACGTGTCTTTTTGTCTTAATGAGACGAGTTCATCACATTTTCACCAAATTATTGATTAAAAAAAAAAAAAAAAATAGTGAAAGCGAGTGCAGCTCCATTGTGAACGCTGCAGCCGATGGTACTTATTTTTATTTTTAGGACGAAGCGAATGAAGCAGGAATGACAAAAAAAATAATAAAAAACATAAACAGAGGACACGCACAAAAAATCTTGATCGTCATTTCCTTGCAGCTGCGTTTAAAAAAAAAAAAAAAAGCGCCAAATTCCTCACAGGATGCTGTAAATTTTATTTACAAATTAGGTCCAAACTGCTGCAAATGTCGCTGCTGCTGAAAAATAAGAAAAAAAATTATCACAAGTCGTCAGGGTGTTGAAAATCCTCTCGATGATGAAGCCGCTTTGATTTGTGCATTTGTAGTTTTAACCGCTTGGGAAAAAAAAAAAAGAAAAATAAAAAAAAATCTCCTTTCAGACTCGTCCACAAGCCACTTCTTCTTCTACTATTATTCATAGGATTTAATAAAAGAAAAAGCAGCAGACAAGTCAACTTCTTTTTTCTTTATATAAAATGTCCTGCAACATTTGCTCTTCATAATAATAATAATAATAATAATAATAATACTGCAACGACAGAGGTGGTTCAGTAACTCTCACACACACACGAGACGCACAAAGCAAAACAAAAAGAAATAACTGCTGAATGAGAGGAAACGTCGGTCTAAAGGCTTTGTTGTTTTTTGTTTTTCCTGCTGGCAGCCAGGAGTGCATCAGGTTCAAACTGTGCCTGGAGAAGCAGCAGAAAGAAAGTTTGTCCTCAGAGTGAAGTGTCTTTACTTCCAGAAACCAAAAAAACAAAAAACAGACGAAACGTAACCGAGCGACAAACAGGATAGTGGTTTATTGTGTCTTTATATTCTCATCTAGTCGAGGAGTTTGCGTTTTTCCTCTATGTACAATAATTTATTAGTTCTTCTAAAACGTATTTTTTGTTTGATTCTTCTAACATGATCTATATATTTTTTTATTTTTATTTATTTTTCTTTTAAAAGGTCCTGGTTTTCACTTATAACCGACGTGAGTTTTACTATCGAGCTTTTATGTGCGATTAGAGTTGAAATGTTCCAGAGTCCAGGTGAGAGTGAGAGTCGAAGGATCCAGGGAACGACCGAGAGGAGGAGAGGAAGGAGGGTTTGGGTGGTTGTTGGTGGTGATGGTGATGGTGGTGGTGGTGGTGCAGTCGTTTTAATCAGATCTTGAGGTTCTTTAAAGTCTCCACCCTCTTCCTCAGCAGATCTCCCACCTCCTGTAACGAGCGCAGGTAACTGCTCTGCACCTTGTCCATAGCAGCTTTAGTAAAAGACGCCTCCTCCTGGAACAGAGAGAGAAATGATAAGAAAAAATAACATAAAGGGACGTCTTATCTAGTACTTTATTATTCAAAAAAGTCTCATCCAAGTACTTTATTATAAAAAAAAGTCTCATCCAAGTACTTCAGTAGTCAAAAAAGTCTCATCTAAATACTTTATTAGTCCAAAAAGTCTCATCTAGTACATTATTAGTTAAAAAAGTCTCATCCAAGTACATTATTAGCCAAAAAAGTCTCATCAAAGTACTTTAGTTTAAAAAGTCTCACCTAAATACTTCAGTAGTCAAAAAAGTCTCATCTAAGTATTTTACTAGTTAAAAAAGTGTCATCTAAGTACTTTATTAGTCAAAAAAGTCTCATCTAAATACTTTATTTGTCAAAAAAGTCTCATCTAGTACTTTACTAGTTAAAAAGCCTCATCTAAGTACTCTATTAGTTAAAAAAAGTCTCATCTAAGTATTTTACTAGTTTAAAAAGTCTCATCTAAGTATTTTACTAGTTAAAAAAGTCTCATCTAAATACTTTATTAGTTAAAAAAATCTCATCCAAGTATTTCATTAGTCAAAAAAGTCTCATCCAAGTATTTTATTAGTCAAAAAAGTCTCATCCAAGTACTTCATTAGTCAAAAAAGTCTCACCCAAGTACTTCATTTGTCAAAAAAAGTGTCATCTAAATACTTTTAGTCAAAAAAGTCTCACCTAGTACTTTATTAGTTTAAAAAGTCTCATCTTAGTATTTTACTAGTTAAAAAAGTCTCATCTAAGTGCTATGAAGTTAAAAAAGTCTCATTTAAGTACTTTATTAGTTAAAAAAGTCTCATGTAAGTACTTTATTAGTTCTCACCTCAGTGTGTCCTTCCAGGGTTAAAGCAGCCAGCTTCAGGGCCGTCACGTTGGACTCTTGACCCCTTATGTGCTCCAAAGTCTGGGAGAGCAGGTCCTGCAAACTCCCCGTCAACTCCTGGAAGCCACAAACCACCACCGGCTGGAGGAGAGGGGGAGGAGAGGGGAGATGTTTGGTCCTCATCGTCTAGACTCAGCCTCTTTGTTTCTCTCAGACTAAACTCATCAGAGGATTAAATTGTTACCAGAGCCGTGTTCACGTCCTTTTTCTTCTTCTTCTTCTTCTGTAGGCTGCTCTTCAGTGGCCGGAGGATCTTAGCGCAGTGACCAGCCGTCCACAAGACCACACTCACCGTCTGTTCACAGAAACCACACACCAGGAGTTTAACACCACAAGTTTAACACCAGGAGAATTTAACGCCACGAGTTTAACACCAGGAGAGTTTAACACCAGGAGAGTTTAACTCCACGAGTTTAACACCCGGAGAGTTTAACGCCAGAGGCTGAAGACGAGGACTCACCTCTACAAAGAAGATCAGGTTTTCTAATAACGACGGCCGGGTTTTTAATTTGTTCTCCTTCATCTCCAATAAATCTCCTTTGCATTTATTGAGTATTTCTGTGGAGAGACGACAGGAAACATGAAGGATAAGAGATAAAATAGAATCCAGAGATAATGCAGACATAATCTGGGCCTGAACTCACCTTGAAGTTGAACTACTAAAGATTTGAAACCGTTACAGATCTGAGTCTGAAGCTCCGACGACTCATCTAGGAGGAAGAGGAGAAGGAGGATGAATATAAAACTCTGGAGATGTACAGGTCAAGTTCTTTAATGAGATGACTGAAGGAATGAAGGAGGAAGAAGAAGATGAGAGGAGGAGGAGGAATCCTTCTCTCCTTCTTCTTCCCGCTTTCCTCATCTTCTTCTACTTTTTGATTTTTGGCAGCTTTGACTCTGCACAATTAGAACAGAAGAAGAAGAAGTCGTAGTTCAGATGGGATTTGGGTTTAGTTAATAACAATCCTGAAACTCTTTTCCAAAACCTTCTAATTATATTTTCAGGTTTGCGTTTTTCATTTATTTTATACATGTATTATATTTATTCCATGTTACTTATTTTAACTCAGTCTCCTGAATTGACCCCTGGAGACAAATAAATAAAGGTTTTCTGATTTATTTGTTTATTTTTTTTTCTTTGGAGGTGGTGTTCTAGTCCCGTCTCCTCACCGAGTCCGGCCGTCTCCAGCTCCTGGAGGTGAACCGACAGCTGCAGCGCTGCAGCCTGGCACTGGCAGCTTCCACTGGACAGAGCGGAGGCCAGACGGGTGGAGGGGGGGCCCAGGAACGGATACTGGAACAAAAACAACAATAAACACATCATCGGCTGAGCAAGACGCCTGGAGACGTTAATCCACCACGCTGGCTTTTATGTCATAGTCTTATAGATATTTTATGTGCAATACGTGCAGAGAAAATGTAAATATGTGTCTGAGGAATGTTATTCCCACATTATTAGGATTCCTGTAAACATTATTCAGAATCATTCCCACAATTCCAAGATTATTCTCTTTTTTTAAATATTATTATTATTTACATTTTTTTTCTGGCTTATTCCCAGATTTTCTAAATAATTCTCACAATGTCAGGACTATTGTCACATTTGTAATATTTCCTCATTAATAGTAAAGGATTTTTCTAATATTTAGGATTTCTTAAGACAATTTTATTTATTTACCCTCAACCCTCTCATTTTCAAAAACCTCTCTTAATCTTAAAAATTAAAAGAATAAAAAAAAAAAATCAAGATTACCTAATATGAAGCCGTCTTTAAACATTTCATGTTTTTTTGTTGTTGTTGTTTTTTTTAAGGGTCATTTAATCTTTTTTCCCCAAAATTTCTAAATAATGCTAAAAAAATTATGACTTTTTGCCATATTTTTAATATTTTGTTTAAAATATATTTTTTTATATTTTTATTTTATTTTATTTTATTTATTTGTTTATCTCATTTTCCTCCCAAAGCGTTATCTCTTAATTTCTTCATTTAAGAATTAAAAGAATAAAAAAAAAGTGTCAAAATGTCAAGATTATTTTCATATAGTTTTTCAGGTTTATTCAGATTTCCAGTAGTTTATAATAATGAAAAATAAATACTAATTATTTAAAAAGTCGTTGGCCTAACAGCATAATGGCCCAAGTCATTTTATGACTCATTGCTACAATATGAAAAAAAATAAAATTTCAAACTCGGGCTATTGTGTTATTTCTTAGACTAACGAAATTTGGGAATAAACTTGAAATGTTTAAAATGAACGCTAAAAATAAGTTAAAAATATTTCCAGAACCATTCTCTAGATTTAAATTTAAATTTAAATTGTGTTAATTAAAGTGTTCCAGGTGTAAACTCCGCTGTCGGTACCTGTGTGCGTCTCTCTGTGTCCGTCTGAGCTGCTGTCTGTAGCGTCTGGTTGAGCTGAGAGAGGAGCCCGCTGAGGCTCGACGTCTTGTCCCCGACGCCGTTCTCGTTGGACACCTCCGAGTTCTGCTGCGAGGGGGCGTGGCCGAGGGTGGCGAGCGAGGCGAGGAGGCGGAGCGTCAGGGAGCGTATCCTCAGCCACGTGGTCTCCTCCTCCAGAGACTGACGCCGGTGCTCGTCACTCAGCTGTCTGTGGAAGGAAGAGGCTCACGGGTCGATACGAGGAACAACAGTTCTTCTTCTTCTTCTTCTTCTTCTTAAACTAAAGACGGATCGTACCTGTCTTTAGGCTCCCAGCTGGTGAACACCGTTAGGTCTCTGTTGTCCCTCATACTGTCCCAGGGGATGTCGTCCTCCTCTGCAGACAAAGACATGGCCTTCACACTCTCCTCCAGACTCAACACACTGGAAAGCAAACAGAAGATAAATATGAAGCGGACAAAATACTTCACAACAGGTTTGAACAGGAGACTTTTTAAGATAACTATAGGTTAAATTTAAGACTTTTAAGACCAGTATCGGTTAAATTAAAGACTTTTAAGACCGTTATGGGTTAAATTTAAGACTTTAAGACTATAATGTGTTAAATTTAAGACTTTTTAAGACCATTATAGATTAAATTTTAGACTTTTTAAGACCACTATAAGTTAAATTTGAGATTTTTTAAGATCACTATGGGCTAAATTTAGGACTTTAAGATCATTATGGGTTAAATTTAAGACTTTTAAGACCATTATAGATTAAATTTAAGACTTTTTAAGACCACTATAAGTTAAATTTGAGATTTTTTAAGATCACTTTGGGCTAAATTTAAGACTTTTTAAGATCATTATGGCTTAAATTTAAGACTAAGACAATTATAGATTAAATGTAAGATTTGGCGACAACAATGGGTTAAATTTAAGACTTTTTAAGATCATTATAAGTTGAATTTAAGACTTTTAAGACCATTAGGGGTTAAAGACCTACATGAAGTACGAAAAATAAGGAAAGGATTTTATTATTTTTGTTTGATGGTGTTCTTACATGTCGGCCTCCAGGAACAGATCCAGCAGCATCCTCTCAGTACGGACCTGAGCGAAGTGAAGCGACTGGTTCAACCGGTTCCTGAGAGCAATGAACTCTGGGATCTTCTCAAAGGCTCCGTACTTGTAGGCCTGGATGATGTACTCTGAGGTCTGGACAGGAGGAGCAAACACACATAAAATGATGGAGCAGACTCTGAGATGGAGGATGTTAAAACCTCAGGGATTAAAATCATAGACTTACATCTTTCTGGTTCGAGTGGAAAAACCTGAGGGAGAAGTTACAGGACTGGGAGGCTGCAGCAAAGTGACCGAGAGACTCGGCGTAACGGGTTAACAGGAACCTGGAAGACAAAAGATGCCAGAGTCAGATCAGGAGGATAAAGATATTTGAGACAAGGTAATGTTTGAGGAGTTTCTACAGATCATTTACAGACGAGGAGAGAATCAAACCTGGTTCTGGTTCTAGGACAGAGTTCTTCTACTAAATAGTTAATTATCTGGTTCTAGGACAGTTCTTCTATTAATTAGTTAATTATCTGGTTCTAGGACAGTTCTTCTATTAATTAGTTAATTATCTGGTTCTAGGATAGAGTTCTTCTACTAATTAGTTAATTCTGTTCTAGACAGAGTTCTTCTACATAATTAGTTAATTATCTGGTTCTCTAGGACAGTTCTTCTATTAATTAGTTAATTATCTGGTTCTAGGACAGTTCTTCTATTAATTAGTTAATTATCTGGTTCTAGGACAGTTCTTCTATTAATTAGTTAATTATCTGGTTCTAGGACAGTTCTTCTATTAATTAGTTAATTATCTGGTTCTAGGACAGCTCTTCTATTAATCAGTTAATTATCTGGTTCTAGGACAGTTCTTCTATTAATCAGTTAATTATCTGGTTCTAGGACAGTTCTTCTATTAATTAGTTAATTATCTGGTTCTAGGACAAAGTTCTTCTATTAATTAGTTAATTATCTGGTTCTAGGACAGTTCTTCTACTAATTAGTTAATTATCTGGTTCTAGGACAGAGTTCTTCTACTAATTAGTTAATTATCTGGTTCTGGGGCAGAGCTGTGATGTCACAGACCCGATGGTGTCGTGTTGGACGTGCTTGGCGTCCAGGCTGGAGTAAAGGTCGACCACCGGCTCGAAGGCTCCAAGGCGACAGTAGAGGAGGAGCAGGAGCAGCTTGAACTGGGCGTTGGACTGACTGTGGGACAGACCCTCCTGGAGGACACCCAGACTCTGCCAGGCCATGTCTTCATCACCTACACCCCACACACACATCGAGTTAGTTATTTAGAGACATTTAGAGACATTTAGAGACTGAGACACTCACCGGTCTCCGTCCACAGGTCGATGTAAACGTGAGCCGCCATTAGACAATACATGTCTGAGAACTGGAGCTCCGTCTTCAGAGCGTTCTTCCCTGTTAGAGACGGAGACAGACAACCAGTCAGAGGACGTCCACATCAGGACAAACAACCAGTCAGAGGACGTCCACATCAGGACCAAGGAAACGAGGACGAGACAGGATCTTAAGAATGAACCAGGTCTGATGTTAACATGAAAACAGCTGAAGAGACAAAACAGCTTTGACTGTAGCGGTAAAACCAAAGAAGAAGAAGAAAGAAGGAGGAGGAAGGAGAACAGAACAGAGAAGAAGAAGGAAATGGATGGAGAAGGAAGGAGAATAAGGAAAGAGGTGGATGAAGGAGGAGAAGGAGGTGGAGGAGGAAGGAGGAGAAGAAGCAGTGATGGATAAAGAAAAACAATAAAGCAGAAACATGATATAGGAGGAGATGAAGGAAAGAGATGGAAGAGGGTGAACGAGGGAGGATAAGGAAGGAAGGAGGAGGAAGAAGATGAAGAAGGAGGAGGAAGAAGAAGAAGAAGAAGAAGAAGAAGAAGAAGAAGAAGAAGGAGGAGGAGGAGGAGGAGGGATAAGGGGGAATAGAAGGAGGAAGGAGCAGGAGGAGGGAGGAAGAAGAAGGAAAAGGAGGAAAGAGATGGAAGAGGAAGGACTAGGGAGAAGAAGAGAAGAAGTAGAAGGAGGAGGAGGAGAAGGAGGAACGATAAGGGGGGATATGAGAAGGAAAGAGAAGGAGAAAGAGTTGGGAGGAACAAGATGAAGGAGATGAAGAAGGTGGAGGAGGGAGAAGATGAGGAGAAGGAAAGATAGATGAGGAAGGATGATCATCCTCCACCTCCTCCTCATCACGGCTGCCGTCATGGTAACACCCACGTTGCCGTTGACAACGTCCCACATAGCCCCTCCCCTCCGACCCCCCCCCTTCTCACCGAACTTGAGGCCGTGGCGGTAATGGGCCTTGAGCTCAGAGATCAGCCTCAGCTTCCCGTCCACGTCCAGAGAGCGATGGAGGCCGAGCGCTCGGCTCAGCTGACACACACACAGGTGCCTCTGAAGAGCTCTGGTGTCGGCGGGAAACGAGAAGACGCCGCCGTCGTCCTGACGCTCGGTCAGAGGGACGGCCTCGCTCAGACGATTAATGAACTGGTGAACACAAAAGACACGAGAGACACGGATTGAGACGTGATCACCACGGCAACGGAGATGGGCATCAAACGTGTCAAAGAGTCAGATCAGGAGGATGAAGATGTTTAAGAAGATATTTAAAGAGACGAGGAGAGAATTTAAACCTGGTTCTGACCTGGATCAGAGACGGTTTTAGGATTTAAAGGTTTGGTTTTAGACAATAAAGAAAAAATAAGATCAGGTTTATTTTAGAGACAGGAAGTAATGATCCATGACTGGGACAGACCTGGACCTGGAGGAGGAAGGAGGAGGAGACATGGGAAGGTAGAAGAAGAAAGATGAAGGAGGAGGAGGGAGGAGGAGGAAGGAGGAGGAGGGAGGAGGAAGGAGGAAGGAGGAGGAAGAAGAAGAAATGAGGATGAAGGAGGAAGAAGGAAGAAGGAAGAGGAAGGAGGAAGGAGGAAGAGGAAGAGGAAGAGGAAGAGGAAGGAGGAAGAAGAAGAATAAATGAGGAGGAAGGAGGAAGAAGGAAGAGGGAGGAGGAAGGAGGAAGGAGGAAGAGGAAGAGGAAGGAGGAAGGAGGAAGAGGAAGGAGGAAGAAGGAAGAGGAAGGAGGAAGGAGGAAGGAGGAAGGAGGAAGGAGGAAGGAGGAAGGAGGAAGAGGAAGGAGGAAGAAGAAGAATAAATGAGGAGGAAGGAGGAAGAAGGAAGAGGAAGGAGGAAGGAGGAAGAAGAAGAATAAATGAGGAGGAAGGAGGAAGCAGAAGGAACAAGAAGGAGGAAGACAAAAGATGAAGGAGGAATGGGAAGGTAGAAGAGAAAAAGGGGGAGGAGGAGGAAGGATGAAGAATGTGGAGGAGACATGGGAAGGTAGAAAAAGAAAGAGGAAGGAGTAAGAGGAGGGAGGAAAAGAACGGGGAAGAGGAAGAAGAAAGGAGGAGGATAAGGAGGAAGAAGGAAAAATGAGGAGGAGGGAAGAGAAAGAAGGGGGAGAAGAGAGGAGAGGGAGGAAAAAGGAAGAGGTAGAACGAGGAAGGCGGAGGAATGAGGAAGAAGAATAAATGAGGAGGAAGGAGGAAGCAGAAGGAACAAGAAGGAGGAAGGAAGATGAAGGAGGAATGGGAAGGTAGAAGAGGAAAAGGCGGGATGAGGAGGAGGAGGAGGAAGGAGGGAGGGGGGGAGGAGGAGGAGGGAGGGGGAAGAAGAAGAATAAATGAAGAGGAAGCAGAAGGAACAAGAAGGAGGAAGACAGAAGAGACAGAAGAGAAGGAGGAGGAGGAGGAGGAGGAGGAGGAGGAGGAGGAGGAGGAGGAGGAGGAGCAGCGTTGTTACCTGAACGTGTTGCTCGGGGGGGAGCAGGTGGAGGTATATTTTGAGGTCTGTGATGCAGCAGGGTTTATCTCCGAACCTCCCAAAGAACTGGACCATCAGCTCCAGAGGGTCACCTGTTCACAGCCAAACACACCGTAACCAACGGCAACGACCGCAGCATCAGCACCAGCATCAGCATCATCTCTGTATCGTTATGGTTTGTGAGCATTTTACCCAGCAGGCTCTGGTCGGGGGAGCCCCTCCCTCTCAGCCGGTGGATCAGTTCTAGGCGGGCCAGGTACGGACCCCTCAGGGACCTGGACTCCTTCCCGTCCTCCCCCTTTATCCTCTCCTCCACGAACCTCACCACGTCGGCCACGGTGTGATGGACCGGCCCCTCGGAACAGCTGTTCATCATTCACACAGTTTAACACGATCATTTACAGAAACAGCTTAGAACCAAAGATCGATCATTCATTCACTCATTCATTCCCTCCTTTGTTATTCTTTCCAACCTTCCCTTCTTTCCTTCTCTTCATCCTTCCTTCCCTCTTTTCTTTCTTCTCCCGTTCCCTTTTCTCTTCCCTCATTCTTTCCTTCCTTCTCTAATTCTTACATCCTTCCTTCCCTCTTTTCTTCCTTGTTCTTTCACTTTTTTCGTCCCTTCCTTCCTTCTGTTGTTCTTTCCTTCTCTTCCCTTCCTCCCTTTTTCATTCCTTCTCCCATTCCCTTCTTTCTTCCCTCATTCTTTCCATCATTCATTAATTCATTATTTCATCCTCCCTTCTCTTTACTTCCCTCTTCTTCCTTGTTCATTCCCTCTTTCCTTCCTTCCTGTCCATCCTTCCTTCTCGTGTTCCTTCCTTCTCCTTCCTTCTTTCATTCTCTTCTTCCTTCCTTCCCTCTTTCCTTCTGTTGTTATTGTTTCCATTCTTCCCTTCCACATCCTTCCTTCTCTTCCTCCTTTTTTCATTCCTTCTCTCTCCTCCCTTCATTCTTTCCTTCTCTTCATCCTTTCTTCCCTCATTCTTTCCTTCCTTCATTAATTCTTACATCCTTGCTTCTTTACTTTCCTTCATCCTTCCTTCCTTCTTTTCTTCCTTGTTCTTTCACTTTTTTCTTCCCTTCCTTCCTTCTCTTGTTCTTTCCTTCTCTTCCCTTCCTCCCTTTTTCATTTCTTCTCCCATTCCCTTCCTTCTTCCCTCATTCTTTCCATCCTTCATTCATTAATTATTTCATCCTCCCTTCTCTTTACTTCCCTCTTCTTCCTTGTTCATTCCCTCTTCCCTTCCTTCCTCATGTCCATCCTTCCTTCTCGTGTTCTTTCCTTCTTTCTCTTCTTCTTTCCTTCCCTCTTTCCTTCTGTTATTCTTTCCATCCTTCCCTTCCACATCCTTCCTTCTCTTCCCTTCCTCCTTTTCTTTCCTTCTCTCTTTCCTCCTTCCTTCCTTTAATTCTTTCATCCTTCCTTCCCTCTTTTCTTCCTCGTTCCCTTCCTCCTTCTCTTTGACTCCTTCCATCCTGGTTTGTTGTTTAATCTCGTTTAATCTCATGTGTTTTATTTGTTTCTCTATTTTCAGGACTGGTTCATGTTTTCATGCTCTGATGATTCAGCTTCTATGAAACTTTTAAACGTTTCTAATGTTTAAATGTTTCAACTCATTTATTAGAAATAAAAAATGAAAGACTCACTGCTCTCCATCGTCTGGAGGACTCCACGACTGGTCCATGAGGTGGAAGAGGGAGTCGAAGTAGGAGGGGTAGAACTGCCAATCATCAGGACTAGACGAGAGGAACGAACGTGTGATTAATTACGGAGGAAGTAAAAACACGACGGCAGCAGCTCTGATTAAACGCTGTGTGATCAGGGAAGATGCTGTTTATCCATTAATCAGCTGCTGCATTTCATGACGTATTAATGACTTTAACACTCACTTCTTGAGCAGCAGCTTGTGAGCCAAAGCGTTACACTCGGGCCAGCGCTGCAGCCGCTGGTACAGCTTCATACACTTGGTTTCTCTGCTCTGCAGCTCACTGGTCAACTTCTCTGTGGAAACACGCACGATGAACTCAAACCTAAACCTGCCGCCAGAAGATTAACAAACACCGAACCGATGCAGCGCTGACGAACCTCCCAGTGGACCTCGGATCACGTCCAGAGCCTCCACACATTTCCCCAAACGCTCCAGGATCATGAAATACAGCTGCACCTACGGTCACGACCAAAACACACACACATATCAGTGCTTTAAAACCAAAGACAACTCATCAGCCACAACATTATGACCACTGACGGGACATTTAAACCATCCTGTGATAACTAAACGTTCTCCTGGGAAACTTTTGGACCCGACATTCATTCATGCGGACGTTACTCAGACCACGTCCACACGAATAAGTCCTGCACGTTTAGACCGACCAGCATGATGAATCTGGATTTTTTGGAACTATTTTTCTACAACTAGATGTGGTTTTGCATTGGATCGATGTTTATGGAGAAATTCTCGAAACGACACCAAGGAAAACCAGAGATAAAAAGATAGTTTTGGCCTGTGTGGACGTGGCCTTCAACAAGTAGCACCCACCTAGACATGAGGTGGTCATAATGTTATGCCTGATCGGTACTCGTGTGAGGTTTTGATTGTGATCTCACCTCAGCTTCCGCTTCGATCTTCTCCTCCTTCACCATCTTCTCCACCATGCGTTCAGCCAGAGGCAGGAACATGGTCTGGGACAGTTTTTCGTCCTGCGCTGAAATCGCCTTCAGAAATAAAAAAAACACAAACATCGTTTTCAAAGTCCACAAAAAACCACCTGGAGAAGGATGTGAACTCAGGAGACAGCGCCCCCTACCTGCATCACCAGACTCATGACGGACCAGAAGTAATACGGGTTCTTGGGGACGATTTTGTACAAGGCCATTCCCGCCTGTGGAGCGTGAAGACGCGACGTTCGTTAGCGTCTGATCAGTGACAGTCGGTTAATTAACGCGTTCGCAGTTAACGCGACTTCTTCTCACCTGCTGCATCTTCTTGTACTCTCCGACCCGAGCGTAGGCCATGAAGAGGTGGGAGTGATACTCCTCGCTGAGAGGAACCTTCTTCACCGCGGCCTCGTACAGCTTCGTCACCAGCTCCGCTGTCAAACACATTCAACCCGGTCAGTGTCAATAAAACCTTCATTTATTCAGTTATTATCAAAGTAAACTCGTCCCTGAGGTCTGAGGCGTTACTTTGGAGTTTATCAGAGATGATGGTATTTATTGCAAAGCTTATTTTCTGTTGTATGAGCTGATGGATGCTTGAGATTTATTCTTTTTCTCATTTAAACATATTATGTAGATGGCTCAGTAACGTGCATCACACTCAAACAAACAAACCAATCAATAAAATAAAAATTAAAAAACTCACGACGATGCATCTCTCTGTACAGAATAGTCAGGGCCTGCAGGGAGTTGTCGTCAGTCGGCTCTAGCGTCGCTACTTCCTGGGCCAGCGTGAAAGCTTCGTCCTGCTTCCCCGTCCTCTGGAGGCCGATGGCCTTCAGGACCTGGAGACGAGACGAGACGAGAGAAGTTTCAGAGAAACTAGAAATCCTCCGTGCAGACCAACTAAAGTCAGCTCAGCTCAGCTCTTTCTTTGAGGCGCCCACCTTGGCACAGTGCAGGTCCTTGTGTTTCTTCAGCAGTTTGTCCGCCTGCTGTATCGCCATTTTATTGTTCCCATTGTCCAGATAGTCTGGAGAAACAAAAAGGACAACGCACAACACAATTACTATTCCTGTAAGAATGAGAATGAAAACCTCCTGGAGGAAAAGGAAATCTGGAATAAATCTATTCTGAGTCTGTCTGCTTGCAAAAGAAATCTACAAACAATGTGCACTCTGCAAAAGAAAAACTCCACCAACTCCTTTTCAGTGTTACCAGTAATTTATGTTATTATTTACTTTATTTATTGTTCTGTCTTTTAGACAGAGGGACTGTAAAATATGGAAGTATTTAAGTCAAATAACTGATGTGACTCGGCAAGTTTTACTTCCTCCCGCTCCATTTTGAATATATTGTTTCTTTCTTCTATTTTTTTATCCTTTTCTTTTGAATATATTTGAAATAAATAAAGCTCAACGCTTCCAAACTTTACTCTTTTTCTCTCCTCCCGTTTTCCCATTTTCTTTCTTCTTCTACTCTTGTCTTATCCTTCCTCCTCCTCCTCATCTCATTAGATTATGTTTGGATGTTCATCACATTCTGCATCTCCTCTTTTTCCTTACATCACCATCCTCTTCCTCCTTTTTAACAGCTTCTACTCCTTCCTCATCTCCTCTTTACCATCTATTTCTTCCTCTTCTTTCTACTACTCCTCCTTTTCTTCTTCATCTCATCCTCCTGTCTCTTCATCTTCCTGCTCTTCTTCTTTTGTTCCATTTCCAGTAGATGTGATGCTTCTCTTCACCAATAAACTACTACAGTTAATTAATGTTTTGATGTGAACACGTACATGTCAGATCACATCTGTGTGAAATTTGCTCCTTTTCTTCGTCTTACGTGACAGAGAACTGCTCAGACAAAACGGTTGAACTTTAAATATTGAGAAATGCATCGATGATTTAATCTATTCTGCGCTGACGCTCCAGTAAAAGCGATTTCGTAAAGTGTTTCTGAGAGTGTGGACGCCTCGGTTCAGCCTCCTCGGGACAGCTGGGTGCCAAAATTAACCGAGCCAGACGGTACAATGTGGTTGTGTCATGTGTCTATTCTGTCTGTTCAAACCAACACCACAGAAGAAGAAGAAGAAGAAAAGTATAAGACCAAGAAAATAAGAAAAAGAAAACAAGAAGAAGGAAAGAGGAAGAAGAAAAGAAGTAAAAAAAAAGACAGAGAAAAAAAGAAGAAAGTAAGACAAAAGAGAAGAAAATAAGACGAAGAAGAAATAATAAAAAAAACACACCAAGCAGTAGAAGAAGAAAAGGAGACAAAGAGAAGACGAAGAAGAAAAAGTAAAAAGACCAGAAATCATTAAGAGCCTGGAGATTCAAATAAAATCCTCAGAGACTGTATCAGTTTAGATTAATCTCATAAAATATTTACATAAATTACATTACAGCTGTCAAGTTTAAGTAAATTAATAACTTAAAACTCCACCGCTGCCCTTTGAAATAAGACTGAAGGGACATTAAAAACAAAGCCAGCCAGCTGATTGTTTTTGCTGAGTAAAACGCTAATAATAACTAAATTAAAAACAAAAACATCACAAAACATTGCTTTCTGATGAATTCATTCGCAAATAAACCCGTTATCTCCGCTGTTTCGTGTCTTTAGCGGCTCTATGAGAAGTTTGTGACAGCTCCACGGCTAGCAGGCTAACTAGCTAGCCTAGCTCGAATCATTGCCCTTAAACCGTTATGTGGAGCAAATGCTAGCTGGATGCTAACCTAGGGTGACCATCAGACGTCCCCGAATATTGGGGACAGCCCCCGTTTTGGATGACCTGTCCTTCGGCTAAAGCTGTCCCCGATTTTAGCCTTTTTATGAATGAGAAAATGTTGCGCGCAGACTACAACAACGGTTATTACGGTAGCCGGATGGACCGAGCGAGTGAGCATGTTGCCCGCAGAATGCAACTATTACGGTAGCCGGTCGCGCTGCTATTGACATTACAGACATAGCAGTTCAAATATGTTTAAATATGTATAAATACGTCAAAATAAATGAAACCGTAATTGCCTCTGTTTGTACATTTCATACTGGTAACATTCAATTCTTCTTCCATCTGCGAGCTGTAAATGTCCCCGGATTTAGCTTAGCCTAGCTAAAGCTTCAGAGTGGACTCCGATTACAGAGGAAAAACGAGTCAACATGAAGCAAATAGTCCACACAGACATACAACTTTTATCTATTTTGTCCACTTGCTGAATGTCCCGAGCTACTTGGCTAGTTAGCCGACACATTAGCATGCTATGCTAGCTGTCAAACAGTTAGCATCGTTAGCTTAAAAAAAAAAAAAAAAAAAAAAAAGGAGAAAGCACTTCGACTTTGAGAGTGAGCGAAACCGGTCGATTAAAATTAAATAAACAAACAAGTAAATGTGCAGAGCCACAACACACCACCGAGAATATCCACAGCTTTAACGAGGTTTCATGCAGCGACCCGGCGTCCCACCCCGGTGGGGGGCTTGGTTTCAGACCGGGCAAGGTGCACTGTCATTGGGCGCTGCGGGTAGCCGAGTCCGTGGCTTTGGATGGAGGGGCCGCATCGCTGCCCTCCGACTCCCGCAGCCCCTCGATCCAACACATGCGCCGGTATAACGCCCGTCCTCGTCCGCTAACCCTCCAAACGCGCATAAAAATGTAACTTCCCATTGAAAGCTTACCGTATATAGGTCTGAGTCTCCTGTCGTTGGGGTCTTGCACATGGCCTCTCGCCGCCATGGTGGAGTTTACCTGGTGGGTAAGTGTTCGCGCATGCGCACTCGGCGCTGCCTCGGGAAAGATTAAAGGATTTTTTTTTCCTCGCTGGAAGGAAATGTATGGAGGCCAAAGGCTGTCGGAATTTTTAATTTTATTTTTTATATTTATCTTAAAATTACGTTAGTATAACTGCCTCATATTTCAACGTTTTCAGACAACAAGAAAAAACACAACTTTTTTAGCAAGTCTTTGAAAGTTCTCATGGTATATCCAAAAAGCATAAAAAACCTGTTGAGTTTCTTTTTTACACACTTTTTTGATAAAGTTCAAGGAAGTGCATTATATCTTTTATTGATGTTGTATCAGCAAGTCAAAAAAATGACTTGATAATTATGCTATCAGGCTAATAAGTATTTAAGTAAGTTCATTTTTACATTTCAGTAAAAAAAAATAAATTTTACATGCAAATTTTCCCCTTTATAACAAAATATTTTTGTAATTATGATTCTGATTTCGTCTATTTTCTGAAAACGTACACAGTTGGGTTTGTCGTCTCTACATCAATACATTAATTTAGCAATAATATTTAATATCTAAATATTAATTTAGCAATTTCCAGATTAAAAGTATGTTTTTATTTGGATTAAAAAAAAAGTTATCGATTGAATGATATTAAGAAAAAAAGTTTCTTTCCATTTCAGAGTCAAAACAAAGAATTTGCTTTCAGTATTATTTTAGTTATGATTGAATCTTTTAATTATGATCTGAATTTTTTAATCTGGCTTAAATAAAAAAAAAATAAATAAAAAAAAAAAAAAAACACAAAGATCCTATTCCAGAAAAAATATAAAGAAATGTAACAAAAAATTTTCATACAAAAATAAATAAATATTTATTTAAACATATTTTGTTTTCAGCCATGTCAAATCGTTACAGGACTTTCTATTTATTTTGGATATAGATAATTTCTTATCCGTTTCCTCTTGTGTCCCTGAAGGTTGTTTGTAGTTTTTAAAACAATGTGTGTGACTCCTTCCTGAATCCATGCGTGAACCAAAATTTCTTTTTTTCGTCATTTTTGATTTTGAAATGTCAAACAGAGTCACTGAGTTTTATGTAAACTTCCAACTTAACCTTTGTCATTGTGATGTTGTGTTTCGTGCAGTGAATAGATGAAAACACACAAATAAATCAGTAAATAAGCCTGAGACCACTTCTCTTATTTGTTCAAATTTATTAGATATTCTGTTATGTTCCATTGTCTAGACCTTCTGTCACAGCTCGCGGGCCGTGGAAACAAGAAACTAATTGTATTACATTCACTACTAATTCCCCTGAATGTTGCCTTATCAGAAAAAAAAGAAAAATAATCGAATACACTGTGAATATCTTTGCCTTTCAAAAAAAAAAAAAGAAAAGAAAAGAAAAAAACATAAAACAAAACAAATAAAACAGTAGATTTTTGCAAGTGCTTCTTATTCATGATTACAATAAAGAAAAACAGTATTTTTGGACTCCCATCTGTTCCCTAAGCTTCTATCCGCCCCCTCACAGTCGGTCGATGCAGAGGGAGGGGGGGCGACTCCTCGTCATCCTCAAACTTTCTCAGGCTTTTCACTCCTCGCCGGTAAAGTCTGAGGTCGAGCCGAGTCCAGTTTGATTCTGAGGAGAGAGACGCCCCCTTTAAGGAAAAAAAAAATAAAAACAAACGAAAACAAAACGGCACATTTCCTTTTCTCTCTGGAGAATCGTCCAGACAAGAGAAAGGAAATGTGTAAAGATAAAAAAAAAAGAAAAGAAAGAAAGAAGAGAGAGCATGCATTCTAGTCTATTTATAGTGAATCTGTTTGTCCTCGTGAACTGGTGGTGATATAGTGGGTCCATGTCATGCTTGTACAGGCGTCACCTCCCCCTCATCTGTACAGCTGCACATTCATAAGCATGGATGAGGTACAGTTAAACCAACAGCACGCCGTCCCGACGTTAAAACCCTCGCAAAGTTACACTCCTAGCGGTACAGTAATGAACGATAAACCCGGCTTTCGTCAGTGCTCGTATGTACAAGTTATGTCCACTTCTATAAAGTACACTTAAAACTCTTTAAAGACGCCCGATCACAGTAAAAAAAAAAAAAAAAAGCTGGACATTTCACCTCACGACCCGACAGGACCTGCGCACAGCTCGCTCTTGTAGCCATGGAAAAGAAAAATCATAATATTTAAATAAAACGCAGCCAAAGAAACGATACAGGAACGATTTCAGAGCTTATTTAACCCATATTTAAAACCAAATGTTGGATTACCGTAATTACGTTGCACTTTACAGTCGAACATTACGGTAATTCCACCTGCGCCTCCGGAAGGTTATTACACTCTGATAACATGCAGTAAAGTCTAAATAATTGCCAGATATTAGAAAAGAAATGGGCAAAAACACTCACTCGCAGGACATTTTCTGACATTTTTATGATCCAGGAGGACATTTTGAGGCTTAGGTGTTAAAGGATTAAACTCCCAAGTACAGAAAAGTTCCTCAGACTTTATGAAAAGCTTTAAAAATAAAAAATAAAAATAAAAAGTTCGCCAATCCACAGCAACAAACTCAGCAGGCCTGCCTGGACCCTTATGCGCTGTCAGTTGAGAGGAAAAAAAAATAACTCGATTCATGCACGCAGACTTCTCCAACATATTCGTTTTTAAAATAAAAATTACAAAAAAAGAAAGAAAGAAAGGTGAAAGCTTGAGTTGGAGGCCGAGCCGCTACGAGGAGAAAGGCCATGCAGCGACAGCACGAGGCAAAGACGTCACAAAGTCCTCCCAGTTTCAAACGGGAGGTGAACTCGTCCCCACTAGAGGGCGCCAAACACGATCTCCGATCGACGCACACGAGCGACATGCAACGACGGGTTTGAAAATAAAATAAAATTTAAAAAAAAAAATGAAAAAGTTAGCTGCCGTCGTCCACATGCACAAGTGACGGGGTCGATCTCATCGTGCGCGAATAATTTTAGCTTCAAAACAAAAAGTGTTTCCCAACCAACTGGCAGACAAGAGGGCGCGGCGAGAGACGAGGGGGGAGGACGGGGGAGGAGGTCTAGACAAAATAAAAATACAACACCAGATTACAGACGACGCCGAGCGGAAGAGACGAGGATTAAAGTCGAGACAGGAAGTGACGGTGGGGAGATACATGGTCCGACAACAGCTCAAGTCAATGTTTGTGGGAACCGGTGCAGCTAAAAAATAATAAAATAAAATAAAATAAAATAAAACAAAATAAAACAACAACATTCTACTTAATTTAAAAAGGCTTGACTGTCTTGAGTCACGGTTAACACACCTGAATAAAAACGAAGCCCATCGTAATGATCAACTAACAAATTACATGTCAGGCAATTATTTACGTTCTGTGCAAAGAGTTTTTTTTTGTTTTTTTTGTTGAATTTTTTTGTCGTTTTTTTTTTATATGTATGCAAAAAAAATGTTTGTTTTCTGGGTGAAGAGGAGGCGTGTGATTGGAGGGGGAGTAGGGTCTGTACAGTACTGTTAACCAATCGAGTCAAACAAGCCCCTCCCCCCTCCCCCCAATGATTCATGAGAGACAGGAAGAGGCGACGTCGGGGATGTGGGGGGGGGGGGGGGGGGGGGGGGAGGAGGAGGAGCTGGGGGAGGGGAGGGGGACACACTTCCTCGTCGTCGTGGTTGGTGGGCGTGTCTCCGATGGCGTCATCGTGACGGGGTTTGGTTGATTTGCCTCATTGCTCGTGAGCAGCACTGGTGCCTCGAATCGGACCTGTTTTACGCAGCTGAGGGCGAAGACACTTTAGGTTAGATTATTAATATTATTTAGAGTTTTATATAATTATACGTGCAATTATTAATATTAATAATTAGACTAACAGGAAGTCTGCAGGTTCAACAAACCAAATAATGGAATCATGGTCAATGTAAACTGGTCATGTCAGGTAATTCATTTATATATATATATATATATGTATGTATAAATAAATAATCAGGAGGCTCGATGGGCAACGTATTCTTTTTTTTTGGTATTTCAAGTTTTCGAGTCTAAAATGATAAAAAAAAAAATTGCTAAACAAGTAACAGTGAAACCAGTTGTTATTTGATTCATATAAAAGCAGAAGTTTTTGTAGGTGAAGAAAAAAAAGAAGGAAGGAGGAAGAAAAGGGAGGAAATAAAAGGAGGAAGGAGGAAGAAAAGGGAGGAAATAAAAGGAGGAAGAAGGAGAAGGAGGGAGGATGGAGGAAGGAAAAGGGAAGTAGGAGGAAGGAGGGAGGTGCTAGAAGAACGAACAAAGGAGGATCAAGGAAGAAAAAAGGAGAAGAAGGAAAGAGAAAGAAGAAGAAGAATGTTCTTAGTAGAAAGAAAATTATTAACTAAAATATTAACTTTTTCTTTTTCATCATAGAGAATAAAAGAAAAGTTTCTTCTTCAGCTACAAAAAATTCTGCTTTTATACAAATTAAATAACGTTCGGTTCCTCCAGAGATAAACTTGTTTCATTATTTCTGATGTTTAGTGTCTAAAACCAAACTTTAAATCCACATAAAGTTCAGACTGTTTATCTCATGTTGATCAACACGACCTGAACTAGATCAGGGGACGATTTAATAATAATAATAATAATAATAATAATAATAATAATGATAATAATAATAATAATAATAATAATAATAATAATAATAACAGAACCTGCAGACGACCTGTTCCAATAATTCATCATTAAACACAGAACGTGCAGAATAAAATACATAAACAAAAGGGAAAAACTCAGAGAAGACGTAAACATGAGGAAACGAACAGAGCGAAGAAGATGAAGCAGCTGGAAGAAAACGTTAAAAACATTAGTGGACGTAACAGAACCGAACAGAACCGAACAGAACATAACGGAACATGACCCGGTTCTCCAGACATGGACCTCAGACCAGTTCCTGCTCAAGGTAACGAGACCAGACCCAACTAAGACCAGTTTCTACAAAGTCCAGTTAATGTGAGTTAATGTGGAGAGAGGAGCTGGTTCCTCGTGTTCTTTATTCCAACATGTTCCTCTAAAACTCTCTCAGGAACTTTTCCTGGAGACTAAGAACCTTCAGTGTTTGTTGTTGTTTTCTGAGTGGATTCATTTTACTCTTCACGTTCAGTCACAGGATTCTAGTTCTTCTTCCTCTAGTTCTTCTAGTTCCTGTTCTTCTTGCTCTTCGTCTTCTCGTCCTTCTTCCTCCAGTTCTTCTTCATCCTCTAGTTGTTTTTCTAGTTCCTCTAGTTCTTCATCCTCTCGTTCTTCTCGTCCTTCTTCCTCCAGTTCTACTTTTAGTTGTTGTTTGTCTGCAGCCTTTAAACCAGAGTTTGACCTGAATCTTCTACTATCTCACCAAACACGTGACAGGTTTTTAGTTTGTTCTCCTTAACGTCTGATAATGATGTGACGGTTTATCTGAGCGGAGGCTGGAGTCGGTCCATGTCTGAGGAGCAGGCGGGTGAGATGAAAACAGAAGGTTAGAACGGAGAGAAGCTCGGGGCTGAAAAGAAGAACAGAAGACGTAGAAATAACGGCGACGGGCGGAGGAGGAGGAGGAGGAGGAGGAGGAGGATCCATGCAGCGCCTCCCTCCCTCCACGGAGACTTACTCAGCCGCCTCTAGTGTCTGAGCTACGGCCGCGGCCTCTACTCGTCCGTCGCAGACGTTCCTCGCACGTCTCCTTTCTGACGCATCTGATGTGAAACCAGGAGCAAAACGAGTTAAAGCCAGAACAGGAGGCGGCTAAAAGTCCGACTCCGCCTCCTTTAAACGTCACCGAGGAGACGGCAGCAGATTCCAGAGTCAGTGAGACTTTAAATTAACACCTGCACTGAGAGATATGATCACAGAGTCCAGGACCTGGTCGCCACGGCAACAACCAGCTGATCCTGGTTCTGAAACAACGGTGGGTAGAGATTCATCAGAGACAACAGCTGATTCAGTGTTACACTCACTTCCTTCCTTCACTTTACATCCTTCCTTCCTTCCCTTTATGTCCTTCTTTCCTTCCCTTCACTTCACTTTACATCTTTACGTCCTTCCTTCCTTCCTTCACTCTCCTTTCCTTTATGTCCTTCCTTCCTCCCTTCCTTCCCTTTACATCCTTCCTTCATTAATTCACTTTACATCCTTCCTTCCCACTTTCTTTCCTTCCATCCTTCCTTCCCTTTACGTCCTTCCTTCCTTCACTTTACGTCCTTCCTTCTTTCCTTCACGTCTTTACGTCCTTCCTTCCTTCACTTTATATCTTTACGTCCTTCCTTCCTTTACTTTGTCCTTCCTTCCTCCCTTCCTTCACTTTACATCCTTCCTTCCCACTTTCTTTCTTTCCTTCCATCCTTCCTTCACTTTACATCCTTCCTTCCTTCCTTCCTTTCCTTTATGTCCTTCCTTCACTTTACATCCTTCCTTCCTTCCTTCACTTTACATCCTTCCTTCCTTCCTTCACTTTATGTTCTTCCTTCCTTCCTTTCCTTTATGTCCTTCCTTCCTTCCCTCCCTTTACATTCTTTCTTCCTTCCCACTTTCTTTTCTTCCATCCTTCCTTCCTTCTTTCCTTCACTTTACGTCTTTACGTCCTTCCTTCTACATCCATCCTTCCTTCCTTCCTTCACGTCCTTCCTTCCCTTTACATCCTTCCTTCACTATACTTTACATCCATCCTTCCTTCCTTCACTTTACGTTCTTCCTTCCTTCACTTTACGTCCTTCCCTCCTTAACTTTACGTCCTTCCTTCCTTCACTTTACATCCTTCCTGCCCTTTACATCCATCCTTCCTTCCTGCCCTTTACATCCTTCCTTTACTTAACGTCCTTCCTTCCTTCCTTCACGTCTTTCTTTCCTTCCTTCCTTCCTTCCTTCCTTCCTTCTTTCACTTTACATCCGTCCCTCCTTCACTTTACTTCCTTCCTTCCTTCCTTGTGCCCCTGGTTCTGGTCCAGTAGGAGGCAGGGATCCGTTAGAGACTGGGTTGTGGGATAAAATATCGATACAGCGATATATATATCATGATACTTTTTCTTCCGATACAATTTCGATTTTAAAAGGAAAAGTCACGTTTTGGGCCGATGGTCAACGACTTCCACACATTCACCTTCACCTCCACTTCTTCTGTACAAGTGTAATAAACTGGAAACGGATCATTTGGACTAATCTTGTTTTTTTGTCTCATTTTGTCTAATGAATTATCACTGATGTTCATACACACAACGTGTATTTAAATATTCTCTATATTTCTTATATTCTACTGCGCCTGAAATGATGCTGGTGTTTATTTACTGCTGAACTGAGATCAGATCTTCCAGGTCCGGCGTGAAACGCATGTGGAGACACATTTTAACTGATTAACGCCAGATGTGAACACAGGCAGGTGAGACCAGATCTTCCAGGTCCAGATGTTAACGTGAGGTCTGAACGAGGACCTGAGAGAAGAGTCGTGTCTCTGACGAGTTTAATCACCTCCTCCAGTTCTTTCTGAGTCTCCTCCTCCATCCGCCTGATGTCCTCCATGGTCAAACCGACCCATTTGTCGATCCAGCAGAACAGCTGGCGGTGGAAGTTGGTGAAAATACGCTTTTCTTGCTGTGGGAAGAAGAAGAAAATGTCTCAGTATTATTCAAATGTAAACAAGTAAACTGATGCTCTTCTTCTGGGATAGTTACACTCATGTCTTAAGTTTAATTCTTGAGGTTATGTCTCCCTCTGCTGTGTAAAACAGAAACGACACCCGACACTAAACAGGACGTCTGCTTCAGGACGTTTGACTTTTATCTATTTATTTCTTAATGTGTTTTAATGTGTGATTTACCCTGTGGATGAAATTTTCCACTTTGGTCTGCAGACCCCACCACCTGAACTTGACGGTGACCAGTTTGTATGCACACATGTAAGGACAATCTGTCTTCAGCTCATTCTGCAGAGAAACGGGAAACAAAGACAAACAAGAAGAAGAAGAAGAAGAAGAAGAAGAAGAAGTGTTGATCAGTAATTACAGACGTGAGCGGATACGAGGTTGAACGAGATGATACATGTCGAGTACCTTCCACTCGGGGCCTAGAGGTCCTCTGCCCGTCTTAGCAGACTGGAAAAGAGCCGGATCCTCTTCAGGCTTATAGTCCTGGAAAAGACAGGAGACGAAAACATTAACAACAACATCTTTAACTGCACTTTAATATTTTATGGTTTTCATTCAGAGAAGATCAAGGAAACGTCGTCAGGTCTAATCAGGAAGAACAAGTGTCCTAATGTTTCTAATGTGATGATGTTGATGTTGTAATGTGACAAATACACGTTTACATTAGTTTAAGAACCAGGAACCAGATATGAGACATTTATTAATCTGGATTTTCTCCATGAAAATTAAAAAAATTCAAAAATTTCAAAAAAGTAAAACTTCTGTCGTCCTATGATAACATAGGTATTTCAATGAGGGTTAACATTTATTACTCATATCTATGGATGGATACTAATACTGGAGTCACCAAATAATGACTCTGGTGTTGGTTTAAAATCTACAGCTGATAATGGAGGAACTTTTTTTTGTTGCCATGCGAGTTGCAGCACGTTGGACGTATTTGTCACCACATACTCATCAAGTGTCCTGGTTATAGAAATTACACCAAAGTCTATGAAGCAACCGAAAAGTTGTTTGTAAGTAAATCTAAGTTTCACATTAATGGTCTTTTCCCTCTATCTAATGGGTTGATGGTATTTCCACATTAATAACACAGAACCAGTGTTTTTCTAGGCACCAAGAGCTTTACAACAATGTCCAACGTGCTTTGGCGTCTCATTTCCCTGAGTGGTTACATGTCAGAACAATGGCTGCAAAACCTTCTATAATGGTAGAGTTTTATGATGTTTGGACTAAATCAAATGGCTAAAGGCTCCTTCAGGTTGTTTGAAGCTCCAGTTAGATTAGCTTAGATGGTTTGGGGGCATAAACCTCCTACGGTTTCTAAAGGCATGTGGGCAGCGAAGCAGCAAAGTTCAGTTTGAAGGCAGCAACATTACTTCTAGTTCACAGAGCTCAGGTGAAATCTATTTAAGACATTTCTATGATTAATTATTAATTAATATTGAGTTTTTTCCCCCAATTTCAAACAGAGAAATTAAAATAATAAAAAACAAGCACAGTGCATGAACATCATCATGAGTCCACATCAAACTCCCAACATCCACAAAAACAACATCACACAACCCATGAACTACAACTCCAGCCAAAAACGTACAGAATACGTGGCAAAGAAAACCAATAAACTGCCCAATCAAGGTTAAAGCAGAAAGTCCCTGAACATAACACTCTATTCCCCAAGAAACAAAGACCAACTTTTACCATTTTGCCATGTAAAGCTTCTTTTTAAGTCTAAGTAGGAACGTAAGTCTTTCCATCTCTTGGCCAATTATCTATTGTAGGTGGATCAGATTTAAATTCACTTTTTATTTGTGAATTCAGAGCTTTTTATGGCCCAGGTGATGAAGCGACAGTAAAGTGACAAGTGACTTTAACTTCTCAAGATAATTAATCCGTTAAAATAAATGTCAAAGGCTGAAAACCAGTTTTCGTGAGCTGGTTTGGAGATGAATGTTTCTGTCAGAGAACCAACTGAATTCCTTCTTTCTTTCGTGAAGAGAACGAGTTTAGACGAGTTAAGCCAAACCTCAAACTTCCAGCATGTTTAGACTCAGGAGGAATCAGCAGCAGGATTTTATTTTCACTGCCTTCCCCGCCCCAAAGCACCAAATCCCAACCCTCGAGCTCAAGACTCACTGTGCTGTTTTAATCCAGCCGCTCTGTCGGGAAAGCTCGGCGAATACCTGGAGCAGATGGACGTTCAGATTAAACCCTGGCCTCGGCACAGATCCACTTAAGTCATTATTGAGCAGGAGCTAGAGGGACGACGCTGGGACAACCGTGACCCACCTCGAGGAAAATGGCTTAATGCCTGGCCCCTTTTAGATTTAAACCAGTAGTAACATGCTGGTTTAGGCTTTACAGGGCCAATAATCTTCTTTAAAAAGACAGCTGCCCCTTTTATTTATGCTTTTTTACCAAGAAACACTGGAAAAGCCTCCAAACCAAACACTGGCGAAGCATCAATGAGCCACGATGGCGCTTCTCTTTTACTGAATTCTCATAGTTTTTTTTGCAGAGCAGCAAAGACGCAGATGATGTAAAAGATAACGAACAGATATTACATTTTCTAGAGCTGCTCCACAGATGGAGAATAATGGACCATCTGCTGGGACACTGACAGCGATAACAGGAGCAATTTTTATATTCACAGCGAGAAAACTCGCCAAGCTCCCGAGCTGCATTCACAGGTTTAATTCCTAGTGGATAAAAATCAGCTGATTCAACTCATTTCCATCCGAGGGAGAGAACAAGAGAATAAGAAGAGGAATATGTGTTCTTTGAACGAACTGATGGTAAATACTGAAATAACTCAAGAGTCAATCAATCATTAAAAAAAAAATCCTGACGATTTAAATTTTATGCATGAATTTAATGGGAAGATTCTTCAACACTAGTTTGGGTGGAAGTCAATTTAATGGTTCAGTTTAACTCCAGTTCATCCATTTGTTCAATACATACATAGAGATACATGTATTTATTGAATATCACTGGCAACTGAGAATGTCTGAACGTGTTTTACGGAGAGTTGAGAGATATTGAGCTTTGCTTTTTAAGAGTTGCATTCGGGGTTGAGATCCAGCAACATTCGTTCAATGGAGTTTTCAATTAAACATGAAACCCTCCAAGGGCTGTAAATGCAAAAGTAGGAGACGTAGCAGGAACATTAGGAGCCGACAAATCTACACTTTGGGTTTCAGAACAAATAATCAACACTGGATGATGACAGGAAACACTTTTACAGTGTCTAGAAGTGTTCAACATTCATCATTGTTCAAGTCCAAAAAACTGACATCAACCCAAAAAATAGAAAGACGAGATAAAAACTTCCAGAAACTCCAAGAAAAGCCAAAAATATCTAAATGACGACAAGCTGGAGAAGGTTTTGAAGAAGTCATTGACCAATCATTTACCAACACCGGTTCATCTGACTGGGTGCTCTGGTCACATCGTTACCGTTATTACGACTTATCCACTCACTTAATACCATACTGACCCAAATATAGGATGACCCTGATTCCAGAACGACCACTGAAAGTTTCCTCGAGGTCTCTGAGAGAGAGTCCGTCCTTGGATACAGAGAAATACCTCTCCATCAACTGGATAGTCCTCCAATCAATGGTAAACCAATTAAACTCGTTAATGGCTACTGTTACTTGGCACGGCAGATTCAGCAGGAGCACAATCAGTTTCCAACTTTCCACGTCCACACAATTTAAATGTGTTTGGTTAATTTCTACAGTAACAAGTATAAATACCACGGCGTCATCTATTTAAATGCTAAGCTAAACCTGTACGACTGGTTGACATGACAACGCGTCAATGGAGCTTTGAAAAACTTGAAACAACCTTTAGCCATTTTATCTGGTCTGGACATTCTACCAAACTCTACCAAATTATAAAATTCATAAAAGTTTTGATATTTCCTCCACATGGCTTCCTAGAAAACGCTGGCACTGCTGTGTTTGTGACCTGCAGTTACCATTAGCCCAGTAGATGGAGGGAAATGACCATGTATGAAAAGTGAAGCTCAGATTCTGTCAGGTAAGTCACCATGTGGTGCATAGTTGATGGAGAATCACGTGAACAGACTCAAAAAGTTCAAATTCTGACAAGCTGATTGTGAAATTCTTAGTTTGGTGTAGTTTTCCCCGTTAGCTGATGCTAGGTGGTTAGCTCCAGCTATGTTATGCTGTCATTTGTACTCAGAAGGCAGAATTTCTGAGTTCAGAGTCGGAGATTTAAACTGGAACGACCCCCGAAGTCAGATTTCTTACTTAGAAAGTCATAGAATCCTCATTACGCCAGTGTTTCCAAGATGGCCGCCCCATTGTAATATTCCATTTATTAGCACCTCTGATTAGTTGTTGTTGCATTAAATTGGTCATACAGACAGTATTTGTCTACATACATAATGTTGAAATGCTGTTCTAGTGTAATTTAAGTTTTGCATGTGTTATATGGGAACTACAAGCCCATGTTGCGCTAACAACGGCTAAAAACAGTAGCCTTTGTTCCATTTCTAATCTGTTAAACGTATAATTTGTGTAACTTAAACAAGCCTAAATTTAGTTTAACATTATAGCAATAATATTAGTTAATATCAAGAATTTTTTAAATCTTTCATTTCACTTTGCACGTGAAATGAAAGATTGAAAGATGAAAGAAATGAGCTTTCGTGGAGGCGGCCATCTTGTTTTCCGACTTCTGTAACTGGAACACCGATAACTCAGGTGTGACGTCATTCCAACCTCACAGGTAAATGGATTTTCACTGCTCCTATTTGGCCCCTATTTTAGATTTTTTGAATGAAACACCAGGTTTGAAACTCACCCCGTGGGCCACTTCATCTTTGCTTGAAATATCTATGGGCACCACCTCCACAGTCCTCCATGTCTGCTCGTCCAGGTCATGGACCTGGAACCAAAGAGACAGAAAGCACAGACCTCTGATTAGCATCGACAAGGGATCACTTGTATTTCTTTTTTTCATTATTTAAATTTGTCCAGAGTGTAAAGCAAATCAGATTCAAATTCACACACTCAAAGGTTTGAACCAGCTACGTCTTTCAACCCACCCGGCCTCATGCACCAAAACACAAAATGTTCTGCAAGTGAAAACACTGACATTACATCTGATAAACTGAGACCATGGATTCATGAGATATTCTCTCACTTTGCACTTTGGGAAATGTAGGATAGATTGTGTTTGTTGTGCCTCTAACATCAGTTCAGTTTATTCGATTATCATTTAACCTCAAACAAAAGAAATGAACCAACACAAAGTACAATGAGGGATGAAGCTAATGGAAAAGGTGTAGGTCACTTACATTTTCTACTGTTCCCATGTCAGGTTTGTGCCACGTCTCGATCTTTATCATAAAGTCGTCCTTCATGTACTCATTCTGAAAGCAGAGAAAGAGAAGACAGAGACTTTATGTTAAACCTAAACTGAATGATGTAGATGCAGCTGATCTCGCCATCAATGAACGGAGGCTTCAAACCCAACGGCTAAATCCAATCAACCAATGAGACGTCTGAACTGAAACAACGCTGGTGATGCTGCAGCCGTCGGCTCAGACTCACAACTGTTTTTAAGCCACAGCAACAATGAGCTCGGAGGTAAATGTTAGAGAATATTCAAAGGTTCGGCCACAGCAGGATTTAAAACAAGACTCAACTCGTCACGTTAATTAAGTGGAATGTCTACATCTAATAATAAATTAATCTGGATTAATTAAACCACATGGATGGACGACGTGTGGAGCTTCTTAGAATCCATCTCTGGACATCTTCTTCCTGTTCTCCTCTTCCTTAATCTTCTCCTTTCCAGACCTTTACTTCTTCTCTTCCTCACATTTCTTCTTCTTCTTCATGTTTCTTTTTCTCCTCTTCCTCACGTTTCTTCTTCTCTTCCTCCTCACATTTCTTCTTCTTCTTCATGTTTCTTTTTCTCCTCTTCCTCACGTTTCTTCTTCTTCTTCTTCCTCACGTTTCTTCTTCTTCTTCTTCCTCACGTTTCTTCTTCTTTTCCTCACGTTTCTTCTTCTCTTCCTCCTCACGTTTCTTCTTCATGTTTCTTCTTCTCCTTCCTCACATTTCTTCTTCTCTTCCTCACATTTCTTCTCTTCCTCCTCCTCACGTTTCTTCTTCTCTTCCTCCTCACGTTTCTTCTTCATGTTTCTTCTTCTTCTTCCTCACGTTTCTTCTTCTTCTCTTCCTCACGTTTCTTCTTCTCTTCCTCACGTTTCTTCTTCTTCTCTTCCTCACGTTTCTTCTTCTCTTCCTCACGTTTCTTCTTCTCCTCTTCCTCACGTTTCTTCTTCTCCTCTTCCTCACATTTCTTCTTCTCCTCTTCCTCACATTTCTTCTTCTCCTCTTCCTCACATTTCTTCTTCTCCTCTTCCTCACGTTTCTTCTTCTCCTCTTCCTCATGTTTCTTCTCCTTCCTCACGTTTCTTCTCCTCTTCCTCACATTTCTTCTTCTTCTCTTCCTCACGTTTCTTCTTCTCTTCCTCACATTTCTTCTTCTTCTTCCTCCTCATGTTTCAGTTTTCTCCTGCTGATCTGTCTCCAGTAGATGTGAGGCTCCTCCTCCTCATCGTCGCTAAAGTTCTTCAGTTAATTAACGTTTTGACGTGAACACACACACAAATGTCTGATCACATAATTTTATGTCGTCTCCATGGAAACGGTTTTATTTAAATTAGGACTCACTGGTGTGACCCGGGTTTTATAAAAATATAAAACAATAAAATAGTTGAAAAAAATAACAACAACTCACCGTCACAACTGCAGCAGAAGAAGAAGAAGAAGGAGAAGAAGAAAAAGAAGAAGCGTCAGTATCAGATCATTCATCAATAAACCGACTCAGTAAATCTGCTCGTTGTGTTTATAAGGGGTGAACTCACTGGTGCGACAGTATGGGTACGCGTTCCAGGCCTTTTCATGAAAAACTAACGCTCCTTCTGGTGCAATCATCTTCACATAACCCGGGACTTTACTGCAGAGAAGAAACGTAAAAACACATTACTTCCTATGAGTAAACTGGGGACAAACTACTTCCTGAAATAATAATAAAAATAAGTGGAAACACCTGAAGTTACAGATATTAGTGATTAAGAAGAAGATGTTTTAAAAAGTGCTTCTTCTGGAGAATCTTTTGTTCCAGTTCATCTAATAATAGTCAGAAAAATTCACACAGAACCTGAACCTCATTCTGGCTCCTGGAGGAAAAGAAGCATCAGTCGTATCCGTCCACATGAAAGATCAATACAAGATTTTATACAAATACGTCCAATAAATATTTGGACATTTCACCATCAGGTCATAAGGACGTGTCCTCTGGGGACTAAGGACGTCTAAGGTTCAGGTTTTATTTATACTGGGACAAATCAAACGGTTCTGGTGCTTAAAGAATGAAAACTGATTGAAAATGGTGCTTTTTTATTTTTAAGGTATTTTTTCGACGTCCAATTTGAACAGAATATTTATTTAAATCATAGGTATTTAAGAGGGACAAAAATCTTTGGTTGACTGGATTTTTCATGTTTTCCCCCACAAATTTAAATTTCTTTAAATACACATTAACATGAATCTAACACATTTCAATAACAGGATAAATTGACTGAGAGCTCAGTTGTCAGGTGAAATCTAAGACACAAGGTGCAATGTTAGCAAAAGAGAAGCTAACAGCGTAGCTTCTCTTCTTTATATGTCAACTATACACCAGGTAGGCATGTTTGTGTCTATGTTTATGTCAGGTAGGTTTGTGTTTACGGCATTTGCACTACTGTTGCACACGTTTGCAGTAAAAAATAAATAAATAAATAAAAAATGAAATAGCTTAACATTAAATGCAAAGTGATAATGATGTATATTTATAAATGGCACTAAGCTGAGTTTAATATACAACACATATAGTAGGTAGAGGGGTCACTACTTAATGTCTCCATCAGTCTGGAGGTTCTTGGTCTGAAGAAGCTTTATTTAAATAATATAAATACAACAAAGTCTAAGAAATAAATGAACCGATATAAAATATGATCCTAGTAAAACCAGTGGTGTTTGTTGGAGGTTAAGGTTCAGTTCCCGTTTCCTCCTTTAATTGATTAAATACTGCACTTGCCTCTTTAGGTGGTATATTTTATGTGTGTACTGTCCCTTCTCTCCATCCTTCTCGTAGGGTTCGTTCTTCAGCACCTCGATGCCTTCGCCTCCTCCCGTCTCGTTCTTACTGGCCTCGGCCACCGAGTACAGCTGCCCTACTTGATACTGAGGGAAACGAGGAAGAAGTGAGTGTGCAGCCTTAACTACTCCAAGAAATCCTTTTAGATTAACTTCAAGGACGGGCAAAGGCCGAGCGAGGACCCCGGAGGGAAAACGGGCAGGCGCAGTACCACAAACGGCCACTAGTTCAGTTTATTTTGTAAAAAGCAAATAAAATAATTAGACACAAATAAACGAAATGAACACAAATAACACAAAAAGAAAAAGAAATAAAAAATCTACATATCTGAAAAGGAATGAGAGGATTTATTTATACATTTACATTTATTTAGTCCCACCCTTAATAGATCAATAATATTTCAATACTTTGCTTCCTATCAATAATAAGATAAGAAGAAGAAGAAGAAGAATTAATACTTTATAATATTTATTTTAAACTGGTTTATATTTATTTTACATTCCTTTCCAGGACGGAACAGCAGATTAAAAAGAGAGAAGAAACGAAATATCTAGAAAAGATTTAAATCCTCCCTCTTCTTCTTCTTTGTAGTTACTGTTAAATTGACACATGTTCCTAATATTTTGACGTTGTGAACTAAGATAAATACACATCAACTCAACAAAAGAACAGGAGGATATAGAGCAGGAAGGTTTTATTAGAAATAAGGGAAATTATTAAATTAAATTATTTAATCACAAGTAAACACATGATTTTTAATGTACTGATATTTTCCTAGGGGTTTTCTTTTTTATTTCTCTTTCATTTATTCATATTTCAGCTACTCAGAAAACTCATAACTCAGTCTGCATGGACAGTAAATGACTCACTTTAACCAAACTTCATATTCTGGTTTATTTCCACATCGTCACGGTCGTACGTCCTGACTTTAAGAGACATCGGAGTTAAATTAACACTAAATGTTCATTAGTGTCCCTAATGAACTGGCAAGATGAGTGTATAATTATATATTTAGGAGGTTTGTTGGAATTTGTTTCGCCTCATTTATCCTTTATCAGGGTAGAGCTTTAAATAGTGATGCACAAAAACTATCAGCATAGATAAATAATTATTAATTAACTATTATCATTATGTGTCCGATATTAAAAATGTTTTCCAATAAAAAGATCCGACTATAATAAACCTTAAGTCCAGTCGTCTTTTTTATCATAACAGGGGATTTAATTTAATTTAATTTTAACATTCACATAGACAATAAAATGGACACAAATGCCAAAGAACTTTCTCTACTTGACTCTTTCGGCCTCTTCCAACATGTGAAAGGACCCAGAGTCGCTCTGGACCTGGTTTTCTCAGAAGATGTTGACATTTCCTCTGTTGATATTAAGGACTTGGCTCTTTCTGATCATTTCTCTGTGTTTCCTTTGACTTACAGATGAATCCAAACACTCAGTTAACCTCTGAAAAGGTGCATAAATGAGAATAACAGGGCTGAGTTTATAGAGGCTGTAGCTACGTCACCAAACAGACAGTTGATGAACTCTTGGATAATTTCAACTCCAAAATGTCATGGACACTGTTAAAACTTATTAAAACTAAGATGACGTCGATCAGACAGAAAACACCATGGAGGAACATTATGAGGGTGAATTCTTCAAATCCACCACGACCTCTTCAAACAAAGTCTTTTTAATTTAACCCCGAGTTACTCAAGGCTACACAGCAACACCGACCTGAAATAACAACATGCTGTGGCTGATAAGCTCACAAAAGAGATAGTTTCGAAACTTTCCTCCACAGAAAAATGCAATGAATTTGCTTGTTTTTTTTACTTTTTCAATGAAAAAAATCAAATCTAAAAGACTAAATATCAACACGAATCAGTAAAATAATAAAATGAAGGAATGCTTTAAACCACCGAGGAGTAAATCAACTGTGATGTCAGGATTTAATACAGTTGAGCATCTTAAACCATCGACCTCGTTGTCTGGACACGGTGCCATCTGACTTTTTTTAAAACTATCGTAAGTTCCGTCCAAACAGATCTACAGCAAATAATAAATTATTACCTTCAATCAGGCATGTTTCCTAAAGCCCTAAATGTAGCTGCCATCAGGCCACGGTTAAAAAAGCTGGATGCTTCTATGTTAACCAACGTGTTAACTTCATGCTGCCTTTGGGTCAAACTCTGCAACATTCTAGTGTCGACTATCACAGCTACGCAGACGACACTCGGATGTATCTCACACTGTCTCCAGGTGACTTCAGTCCATTAAAGTCAATGTGTCGCTGCTTAGAACAAGTCAAAAATCGGATAAGAATTAAATTTCAGTTAAACGAAGATAAAACTGAAAAACTGTAATTGCTTTATTTCTGTTTTCATGTTCGTTCCAACTACTTTTGAACATTTGCTCATTATGCTAATTCTGATTTTTTTTTAATACTTTAATGAATATTTTATTTTGCTGGATAATATTTATTCTTTAGTTTTATTGTTTGTGAAATTCACCAGTTTGGGATGAATAAAGCATCTATCGGTCTTATTTTATTTTTATTTTTTATATATTTTTATGTGCAACTAAGTCATAACTAGTTTCTCTCGTGGATCATTAAAGTTTTTTTAAGTCTAAGTCTAAAAGCTCTTCCTGCTTTTGTTTTAGGGCTGAATGTGTAATGTCATAAAGACTGAAACCAGACGTCTATTTTAGAGGCTAAACAGACGACGTTTGTACAAAATAACAAAAAAAACTCGGTTGTGAACATGAAACCCAGATTGTGGTTTAAAATGTCGAGCCCACACCCGACTCCAGTTCTTCTCTCTCCACCACCACCGGCCTGACACTCGCTAACAAAGACCGTTCTGTGTGAGCACGAGAACAAAACCGGGACTATCTAAAGACGCATCGCATCAAAGTTCATTTCACATAATAACAATAATAATGATAATAATACTCACCTCCTCCACAGAGACCGGCAACACCACACGGCTGAGAGGAAGAAACAAGGAGATAAGTTAGTAATTCATTCAGAAAACATCTCATCACCAGGGTTATGTTTTCTGTATGTATCTATTCCAATGTGTTTATTCTGTTATTTTGCCCTTAACTGCCCCTGAGGTCAAATTCAGTTTATTGAAGAGTTTATGATGTGAAACAGTTCATAGTATCCGAGCGCTTCTTTAAATTATAAATATCACTATAAATAGGTTACAATTACAAAGCTGTAATAATGTCACTGATACAGAGCTGCATTCACGGCTCTGTCTCAGATAAACGCTGCAGCCTGAAATTAGCTTCATATCTCAGTAATAACCGAGATTCATTTCCTCCTCCGTTCTCCCTCCTGCTCTCCAGCCACTCAGACGTCTCTGGGTGTGGTTCAACGTCCATTAGACGACTTCAGCTTTGTTGGTTGAACAAACACCAAACACCAGTTTTAAAAGGGAACATAAGGACACTGCACTGCCCGTTTCTGGACAGAGAAGTTGCACTTGAAAGCATCACAAAAACTATACTCAATGACCAGCTGCTTTTATAGCTCTATACCCTATTATTAGCTGGGTGGCTAGGAAGCTAGGGAGAGCTACTATTAGCCAGGAGGCTAAGAAGGGCTACTACTAGCTGGAGTGCTAGGAGGCTAGGAATAGCTACTGTTAGCTGTGAGGCCATGAAGAGCTATTATTATTTTGGAGACTAGGAAGAGTTGCTATTAGCTGGGAACCTAGGAAGCTCTACTATTAGCTGGGAGGCTAGGAAGAGCTACCATTAGCTGGGAGGCTAGGAAGAGCTACTATTAGCTAGGAGGCTAGGACGAGCTACTATTAGCTGGGAGGCTTGGAAGCTCTACTATTAGCTGCGAGGCTTGGAAGCTCTACTATTAGCTGGAAGGCTAGGAGGAGCTACTATTAGCTGGGAGGCTAGGACGAGCTACTATTAGTTGGGAGGCTAGGAAGAGTTACTATTAGCTGGGAGGCTAGGAAGAGCTACTATTAGCTGGGAGGCTAGGACGAGCTACTATTAGCTGGGAGGCTAGGAAGAGCTACTATTAGCTGGGAGGCTAGGAAGAGCTACTATTAGCTGGGAGGCTAGGGATAGATACTATTAGCTGGGAGGCTAGGAAGAGCTACTATTAGCTGGGAGGCTAGGAGGAGCTACTATTAGCTGGGAGGCTAGGACGAGCTACTATTAGCTGGGAGGCTAGGAAGCTCTACTATTAGCTGGGAGGCTAGGAGGAGCTACTATTAGCTGGGAGGCTAGGAAGAGCTAATATTAGCTGGGAGGCTAGGAAGCGCTACTATTAGCTGGGAGGCTAAGACGAGCTACTATTAGCTGGGAGGCTAGGAAGAGCTACTATTAGCTGGAAGGCTAGGAAGAGCTACTATTAGCTGGGAGGCTAGGGATAGATACTATTAGCTGGGAGGCTAGGAAGAGCTACTATTAGCTGGGAGGCTAGGAGGAGCTACTATTAGCTGGGAGGCTAGGACGAGCTACTATTAGCTGGGAGGCTAGGACGAGCTACTATTAGCTGGGAGGCTAGGGATAGATACTATTAGCTGGGAGGCTAGGAAGCGCTACTATTAGCTGGGAGGCTAGGAAGCGCTACTATTAGCTGGGAGGCTAGGAACAGCTACTATTAGCTGGGAGGCTAGGAACAGCTACTATTAGCTGGGAGGCTAGGAGGAGCTACTATTAGCTGGGAGGCTAGGAGGAGCTACTATTAGCTGGGAGGCTAGGAGGAGCTACTATTAGCTGGGAGGCTAGGAGGAGCTACTATTAGCTGGGAGGCTAGGAAGCTCTACTATTAGCTGGGAGGCTAGGAGGAGCTACTATTAGCTGGGAGGCTAGGAAGAGCTAATATTAGCTGGGAGGCTAGGAAGCGCTACTATTAGCTGGGAGGCTAAGACGAGCTACTATTAGCTGGGAGGCTAGGAAGAGCTACTATTAGCTGGAAGGCTAGGAAGAGCTACTATTAGCTGGGAGGCTAGGGATAGATACTATTAGCTGGGAGGCTAGGAAGAGCTACTATTAGCTGGGAGGCTAGGAGGAGCTACTATTAGCTGGGAGGCTAGGACGAGCTACTATTAGCTGGGAGGCTAGGGATAGATACTATTAGCTGGGAGGCTAGGAAGCGCTACTATTAGCTGGGAGGCTAGGAAGCGCTACTATTAGCTGGGAGGCTAGGAGGAGCTACTATTAGCTGGGAGGCTAGGAACAGCTACTATTAGCTGGGAGGTTAGGAACAGCTACTATTAGCTGGGAGGCTAGGAGGAGCTACTATTAGCTGGGAGGCTAGGAAGAGCTACTATTAGCTGGGAGGCTAGGAAGCGCTACTATTAGCTGGGAGGCTAGGAACCAGACCGGCTTTAATTCACAGACACTTAACGATGAAGACGTCAGGTAAAAGAATTCTCAGGACGAGTACGTTTCTTTATTTAATAAAAATCAGTAGGTCGAGCGTTAAGGTTCCAACCGTCTCTAACTCCCGTCTCACACAGCGCATCATATTTTGACGCTGATCATTGCGGCGTTAGCGTAGCACACGTTCACCTGATCATTTAATTGGGAAACGTTCGATCACCTGGAGACCTGAGGGGCTAAACGTTCAGCTCCTCTGTCAATCATGAACGAAGCTGAATTTCACAACCGTGATAACAACTGAGTTCTTATGCAACGCTGCAGGTCAGGAGGTTAAGACCAGGCTTTCTGCAGGTTTGAACAAGTGACATTTAAGACTTTTTCAGACTTTAAAACCTACACAAAGTACGACAAATAATGAAATCAGAGACTTTCAGAATAACAAAGTTGAGGACGTCCCTGGGGTGGACTCCACTAACGAGGACCAGAGACATGATAGACCAGGGTCACACTGCAAATATAGACCAGAGTAAATGTAATTTAAGACGTGCAATGCAAAATATGCTCATATTTAGGATTTGTTAAGGCCTTAAATTGGGATTATCACATTTTAGACTCAGCAGACCAGAGTCTAACCACAGTTTTACATCCAGAGAAGCTGCAGAGACACATTCAACGAAGAATGACCAGCACAGAGTTTATCTTTATATATTTATACCTCACTATCCATCCTCACTGTGGAAAACTACCAGAAAATGTCAGCTAACCGCAGTTTGTAGTTAATATTGTGTGAAACTACCTGGGAACAATAAACAGAGACACTTTGACATATCTCCACATTAAGTCTATTTATTACTGAAAAAATTACAGTAATAACAATAAAAACTGGACGTGAATTCAGATGTTTGTTATTTTCACTGTTTACTCTTGTGCAGTGAGTTAAAACTCTTTGTGCTAATAATAATCCAGTTTATGTTGCAGAGCTTTATATTTTTATTATTCTAACAGAAGTGTTAAATAAGTTAATACTAATGTTATGGCTGCATGAATGACACATGTATTTCTTAGAAAAGAAACTACGCTGTTAACTGAAACTGAATTTATTTACACAAGTTTAAAAACGTTATTCACCAACATATGTGACAATAAAATAGATGTTTTTGTGTTGATAAGAAAATAATTGGTTTAATTTGATGCAGAACTAGTATATAAATAATATTTATAAATAATAAGTACCTCAGATAATAAATGAGGAAGTGAGGAGTCTGACAGACCTACATCTTAAATAAAAATATTACAGATAACAAATGAATAACAGAAATGATTTAAGATTAAAAATACTATGTCATGCTCTCGTTTGTGAAAATATTAAGATGCACGAGTGAAAATGAAAATGAAAGTAATCCAACATAACGGTTTCTGCACGTCAGGTGCTGAAACTGAATTGAAACTGGATGATGACTGACGACTGCGGAGGATCCAGTTTCTGTTACTTGGACGAGTTCACTGACCCCAATGTCAAAATAATAGGAACAGGTCTCGGTTCAACACAATTACGTTACATTTCAATCAACACGTCTCTGTTTTTAAACTAACTTAAACAAACACCAGATCCTTCAGGATTCAGAGCAGAGCTGTTATATTACAATGTTTTCACTCGTGAACCTAATAAACTGGTCAGTGAGTGTAAATAACAACCTGTGTATTTATTTAACTTTATTATTATTTATAGGAGAGAAAACGCTGGTGAATCATCTTGAATTTAATGATGAACACTGGAGCCTTCATGATGTAATATTACACTGTTTAAACTAGCGTAGCTAATGAACTGGCTGGTGAGTGTGTTTAAGTAATAAAAAGAAGATTAAAAATATATATATTTATTTATATAGCATTGAATTAAATATCTATTACTGCTAAGTTTATTTCAAACATGTAAAAAGCAAACAAAATAATCGTACACAAAGGGACAAAAATAACACAAAATTAAAATAAACAAACTGAAAATGACATATTCTGTATATCTGACTTGTTTTGTCCCAGCGCTTCTCAACAGATCTATAATAATTTAATACTTCATTACTATCAGTACTATAATAATAATAATAATAATAATCATAATAATAATAATAGTAATAATAATAATACTCTGTGCCGTAATAAAGCAGAAACATCCTGGCAGCCTTCAGACGGACGGTGTGATCTCTCACAGATTTAGTGCCTTTAGTCAACTTTTCTGTTCTAAACTACTGAATAAAAAACTTATTATCATCAGAAACTGCAGCGTCTCCACCTGAAGGACCAAATACGTGAACATCATTAGCTGGATCTGCCTCACAGCCTGAAAGTTTGGTGTTTATTGCTCTGTTTATGTTGCCATGTATTGTTCTTGGTTCCTGTGTTTGTTTTAGCTTCGAGCCTGATGCCTCGTTTTTAGTGAAGAATGACTCGTTTTTGCTTTGTAATTTTAACAACTTTGATTTTTTTCTCCACATATAAGATAATGGTTCTTATTACATCTTTACCAAAAGGACTACGAAAGAAAATAAGCATCAACACTGGCACTAATAAACTGATTAATGTGCAACCTTCTTTTTAAATAAATAGATGAATGAAATAATATTATTATTTTCATTATAGTAAATAGCACACACACATAACCGAGGACATGAGAAAAACACTAAATTAGTAATCATACTACATTTCTACATCATGTATGACACTATAATAGCTGGTTTTAACCATTAAAAGTGTTTATTTTGCTGATTATTGCTCGTATTAGCTGTAAACCTGGTTTTATGACATGGCCCAGCTCCACTAACAACAGCTCCCACCTCCTCTGCCTTGAAGGGTAACACCTGCTACGTGGTTTGGGACAAAAACTACAGGAAGTCTCTGTTAAAAGCTGAAGCCTCGTTTATCTGTAACAACTGAGCCTCGACTCCGCTGTTTTTTATTGGTTTTAAACACGTAAAAACCACAGGAAATGTCATGCTAACTAGCAGCTAGCCACCCGGCTGCTAACTCAAGCTAACTTAGCCTCGCTAGCATTTGTGGTAAATCCGACGGGAGAAGGGAGCCTTAATCTGTCAAAGCTTAACATCACGGCTTCTTCCGTGAATACAACACGCTGCTAGCTGCATATCAGAAACAAATAAATTAATAAATAATAAATAAATAAATCAAAGTCGTGCTAACTAACTGATTGTACAGATTGATTGCGTGTAACCACAGCAGCATTTTTATACCACTCGTTCGCGATAAGAAGGTAATTTCTCGTCAAATTCCGCCATAATATGACAAGCACACTTCCCACACGCGAGATAAATAAACAATGTGTCACGTCTTGTGTCTTAATTAGTGTCTCTGCTGTCAACAAAGCTGGAGTTAGCTTCCAACTAGCAACGCCTAAAAAAGAGAGAGACCGGTGTGTCCCGTTATCCACGTCCTGATCCACCCCGCTTAAAGCTGCCTCTTTTACCGGCCACTCCGCAGCCAAACACAGCGATAGAGGACAACAATCGCGACACACGTGTCCCACGGTCGCTACTGAGCCCACTGGCGGGTGGAAATATGCCGCTGCGTGAGGTAAAATACATTTTATTTTAAAAAAACACTTGAGACTCACTATTCCTTGATGAGCACCATCTTCGTCACCCGACCCGACTGCGGCTGCGCACTAGGAGCCGACGGCACTGAGAATGAGGGAATTATCAACAGGTTAGCTCCGCCCCCATAGCTCCATCTGATTGGCTGGAAGCTCCACACCATTGTTCCAGTGTCATTTACCGTAATATCCATTTAAAGAGCAACTTTGTTCTGTTTACATCAGGCCATAGGAATTATAATTTTATTTGTAAAAAAAAAATGAAGAAATAAGAAAGTGATTTATACACACACACACAGACATATAGTATTCATTATATAAATACACATATTCATATATATATATATTAATCTAATTATTATATAATTAATATATTATGTTATTATTCTATGTGATGAAGCTGTCTATCTATCTATCTATCTATCTATCTATCTATCTATCTATCTATCTATCAAGTGTGCAGGCTATTTGAAACTGTTATATATATATATATATACAGATACCCATTAATAATTTATTCTGCTTATTATTTTGGGGGGATTAATTAATTGATTTGTTTATTTTTCCAATTTGTGTATAGCTGCTGTTGAAATGTGCACTGCTGGACAATTTAAAAAAAGTCTTACATATGTATATAATACTTACTGTGGCAAATATATTCTGAAAATTTAATGCATTTTCCACTTTTTTTCCTTCCTTTTCTTCCACTGATTCTAGTATTTTAATGTTAATTGACAATCAAGTTTATGACTATTGTGTTTCCACGGTAACGACTTTTCTGTTTAGTTTTGCACAATAAACACACAAATAGCTGCAACTCCTGATTAACTCCAACTACAAATGTTCATCTAGAGTTTCTCCTTTGGGAACTGATTCTGCTCCTGCAAAAAATCTACGCAGCCAATCAGAAATGACTCTTATGTCTCATAATGAAATCCAGATGTTACTGGGCTGCATTTGTTTTTATGTTAAGTAAAAATGAGAAATATATACATTATTTGATTATCATGTAATTAAAGCAAGACAAGGAAGCTTTTTTTATTATTATTTATTTATTTGCCAACTTCTTGAGAGTTGAGTTTCTCCTGAAGAATCTGGCGTCGCTGCAAAATTGTACATTATAAAGTTAAAGAAAACACTCAAACAGCAAGAGGCACCACGCTGACAATCACACGTTAAAAAAAAAGAAAGAAATCTCCATAAAAATATCAAAAAGTTCTCCTTGTTTTAATGTTTTTTTTTATAAAAATGTGTATCGACTTCAAATAAACCACGACAATTAATAATTAATTAATTATTACACCGTGAATCAAACTGACACAAACATAGCGAGCGTTGACGGGAAATTAAAAACTATTTCTTTTCAGTGTTCAACTCTGGAGGCGGTCGTGAAAAATAAAAAAAACACTTTAAAGCCAGAGACGCTTCGCTCTGAGTTATTTCTGTCCTTCCAGCTCTGTCCAGAAGAAGGCACAGTCATCACATTCAAACAGCTCTCGCATCCCTTCACAAAATAACAAAAAACAGAAAAGAGTCGGCTGGTTTTTATTCAGCGCGTCAACATTTAGAGGACGGGTAGAAGTGTCCGGGCGTGTGGAACTTGTAGCCGTTGCCGGAGGGAAGTCTGACGCCTCCTTTGGAGTTCGTTAGAGGACTAGAAGACGGAGGCGGAGGGTTCGTGGCTTCCAGTTTTTGCTGACGGTTTGAATCCTTCCTGGCGGGTTCGTGTCTCGGGGACAGGTTCAGTAAACCCAGAACGTCTTTCTGCACCGTGCTCATCTTTTTGTTGCCGCCGCGCAGCAAACTGGCAGCAGAGGGCGCCTCCTTCTTGGCCCAGAAGCTTTTTAAGCTGTGCATCGTCTGGACTTTGTGCTCCTGCTTGGAGCGCTGGAGCTCCGGGGTGTTGGCCGGGCTGGAGGAGGCCGAGACGGAGCCCCGGGAGGAGTAGGACAGGGCCGGGGACGGGGCGCCGACGGAGGGGGAGCGCGGAGGTGGGGGAGGCTGCTTCTTCACCGACGGGCCGAGCTTCTGCAGGGAGGACGAGCGGGACGGAGGCTTGGGCCGAGTCGGAGGAGGCGTGGAGACGGCGAGAGGAGAGCGGTGGCTGGAGACGGACAGAGGGGAGGTGCAGGCCCTCAGACTGGACCTGCTGGGGGGTCGGCTGAAGGCGCTGGTCTCAGAGGGCTGGAACCCCCGGGCTCCACCGGTGGGGGACAGGGTCGGGGTGGAGGGAGTGGACTGGGACGTCCTCATGGCGCCGCCTCGGACCGTGGCTTTCTGAAGACTCTCCACAGCCTGCATGTGGCTCTGCGTCTCCTCCAGGATCTTCTGGGCCAGCTCCTGGGGGTCCAGCTGTCCTGCAGGTCCCACCCTGTCCTCCTGGGACTTCACCGTGCTGTCCGTCTCCGTGCTGGACTGGTCCGACTCGGAGCTGCTGACCTTCCCTGCTCCAGCTCCTGATCCTGGTCCAGGTGCAGGTCCTGATCCTGGTCCTGATCCTGGTCCAGATCCTGATCCTGGTCCTGGTCCTGGTCCTGATCCTGGTCCTGGTCCTGATCCTTGTCCTGGTCCTGTCCTCTGAGGAGATGACCTAGAGGGAAGAGACAGAAAGAGTCAAAGACATTAGAGACGATAAATATCTCGTCTTAAACCCTTAAATCCATTTACTGCTCTATTCTCTCTTTGTTCAGTGCGTTGGTGGCATCCACAGACAAATCCACAGACAAATCCACAGACAGATCCACAGACAAATCTGTGTAGTTCTTTATGAAATACAACTATTAATTAACATTATGCAGAAATAAAACTACAAATCTGACCTGGAAGTGAAACTGTTTACATGACAAGGATTAAAAGAAATGATTTTCCTTATTTTTCATTCTTTGTGTAGATCTAAATATAACCCATGATGGTTTTAAAAATATCTATCTATCTATCTATCTATCTATCTATCTATCTATCTATCTATCTATCTATCCAGGCTAGACTTACACTTCCTGTTTGGGGCGGGGCTGAACCGTCGGGGGCGGGGCTTTGATGGGAGACGTGGGCGTGCTGATGCTGCCTTTAGAGGAGGCCGTGGCAGGAAACCCATGACCTCCTGCTGCTCCTCCTCTGTGCCGCCGTCCCGCAGGAAGAGGGAGGGTGTCGCAGTCCCTGCCCCCCCTCCCCAGCGGCTCACTGCTGATGATGGAGAACCCCTCGTACTCCTCGTCCTCCCCTTCTCCCGCCGCTCCTGCTCCGGGGTTGGCCGGTCGACCTCTACGCTGCGAGGTGTAGAGCCCTGAACCTCCTCCTCCTCCTCCTCCTCCTGCTCCTCCTCCTCCTCCTCCTCCTCCCCGGGACCTGTCCGGCTCCCGGGGGTACGAGCGCTGGCTGATGACATCACTTCCTGCGGGCTCCGGCCGCGACAGGAAGCTGAGGGAGGAGGCGAGGGAGCTGAGGCTGTACACGGAGATGGCGTCGCAGGAGAGGTTGTCTGGGCAGACGGGGGGCAAGAAGGAGGAGGAGGAGGAGGAGGAGGTGGGCTGGGGCGGGTACGAGCCGAAGGAGATGGGCAGGAGGGAGTGAGGCTGGGAGGCCGACTGGGAGGAGGACAGGGACTCCAGGGAGGAGGAGCTGTCCATGCTGAGGCGCTTAGGAAGCTCCGTGGAGTCTGGAAGAGGAGACGCAGACACATCTGACATTAAACAACAACTCAGAAGGAGATCGATCAATACTCAGTGGATCCTGGGGTTTTATTTGAGGGACGTACCAAGAACGGCACATGTACCACAAGACACGTATATGTTTGATGAGCATCATGAGAAATAACACTAATGAAGACATTGTTCTAAAATAAATAAACCAAAGTGTTCTCACCAAAGAGAGCCAGCAGACTCTGCAGGGCGAAGTGCATGGTTCGTCTGGACGCCTGTTTCCCCGTCTTCAGAACCACCTCCTCCTGACCCACCTCACACAGATCGAACCCTGACACAGAAAAAACACTGATTTAAGACGCCAGCTCTACAGTGAAAGACGTTTTAATAAATACAATCTGAAATGTTTAAACTGGTCCAAGCCTTCAGCCCCGACCCCAGAGGAACCAGCCTATAAGTCCCCTCCAGTTGTTTTCTACTGTGTTACTTTTAAATGTGTTTTACTTGATATTAGTTCATAATGAAACTATGAAAAATCTGATTAAAAAGGTTTAAACCTCTTCGTCCCTGTTCCTATTTTTCAGCCTCCTGCGCGAAAATGACATAAAATAATAAATGTGTCACATCTTATTCTATCTAATATATCTGTATGAATAACTTTCGTCACCTGTGACACAAACACCAGTGAGATTAATACAAAAGTATCAGAATAAAGATATATGTTACTGTGGCAGAGAAAATTCACCTGGAACAAAGTGAAAAATATAAATTTTTGTTTTCTCCTAAAAAAATCAGTGAATCAGTTATGTAAAATCTGATGAGTAACAGTGCAAAAGTAAATGGTAAAAAGGTGAATCTGAAAAATCTTTGAAATGTTTTAGTCCATTTATGTCCAGGTGGAATCACAAATGATGCCTTTTTGTCACATTTTGGCACCATATGTGCCATTAAATGCAAATACAACAGTTTTGACTCATTCATCGAGACCGTGTGTAAAAGGAGGACTTGGGTGAAACTCAAAGGAGAATATCTTGACACTTAATCAATTGGTCAATTCTTGACACCTCTATAGACCAATCAGAGTCTCGAGAATCGAACACCACGTTTGAATTTACAGTAGCAACCACCAATTAATCACAAAACAACAAAGGTAGGACACACTTTATGATTTTGCGAATGTTATTTTCGCGACTCTTTGGCTTCTAGCTCTCTGAGTTTTTGTCGCACAGTGAAGAGACAGACATCGTCATAATCATGAGGACGCTTTCATATGGCACCTCGTTTGTGCGGCTATCTTAAAGCGGCGAAGTTATTTGAAGAACTAAATGAAATGTTCGCGAAATTTCATGTTTTTGTCACCACGAATGAGATTTGTCGACATTGAATGTCGCACTTCTTAAATTTTTTTTTAAAAAATCCATCAAAATTAAAAGTCAGAAATTAATCAAACTTCTGATATTTATTATTAGGGCTGAAGTTGATTAAAATATTTATGTAAAAAAATATTACCTTATGGTATTTTTGGAGCATTTTTGAAGAAATTAATGGTATGGTACAATTTTAACATCAGATGACCCTTAAACTCTGAAGCTTTCATACAGTCATAATCTCTGTGAATATTATTTGAAGTTCCAGTTTTCTCTTACTTTCTTTACAGCTGCAACACATTTGTCACTACGGAAGCCCTAAGAGGTCATGCGTTCATACATATTGTTTCCTCTGTTTTACCTTGATAATGAGTTAATTTCCTCTGTTTTCTTGAGATCTTGAATTATTTATCTTGTTATCACAGGAAAACAAAGTTTTTTTTCTCAAGATCTACAGAAACTTTATCGTTATCAAATATTAAAGCACAAAACAAATGTCTCACTTTACAGTAGACCATTACATTAGGATATTATTAGTGTTATTACTACAGTGTTTAGGGCATTTATCAGTCAACATGGCAGGTCATGTGTGACGGAACTAATTAAATAACTCGTTATCAAGGGAAAAGGGATGAATGCATGGCAGCTTAGGGATTCCATATATCACAGTTCTACCAGTGTATGAGTTTGTTTTCCAAGGGTTGAAATCTTGAAAGGTCGATTTGAACGTTTCGAAAAAACTCAGTGAGAGATACTTTACAGCTTGTTCCAAAATATGGATCATCTCCCCAGGTCTTTGTTTATTTACAGACTGAGATCAGATCCCAAGTGCTGGCTGGGGATAAATGTGAAGACACATTTTAGCGCAAACATAGGTGTTAAGACGAGGTAACCGAGGACGGATATTAATATTAAGATCTGGATGTATGAGAGTTATGTGATTTGATACTAATAAAGTATTTTTACATTCTGGTTCTAAAAAGAGAAGCACACTTTTAACCCCCAAACAACCTTTCGCCCAGTTTTATTATGACTCTTGGGGGGATTCTGAGGCAGCATTAAATCCAGTTGGCCCACACGGCTGTGAAAGTTTAAACGAGTGGACGTGTTTGGATGCAGGAACCCTGCCTCTGTGGGTTTTTTCTGGACGTGAAACGAAAGTGAAGCTTCCATCAGTGACTCACCGAGTGCAGCCAGGAACTCGTGGCATCCCGGGAGCCTCCAGAGCTGAACACTTATCGACACCTGGATGGGAGCCAGCGGAAAGTCTTGCTCTTTGTCGCCCGACTGCAGCTGTACCAGCACTTGGTGGAGCTTTGGAGAGAGAAGGAAGTGATGATGATGATAATGATGATGATGATGATGATGATGATGATGATGATGATGATGCCTTTTAAGCTTCAGGCTCATTTCAAAAGTCACAGCGAAGACTTAAAGCTAATGTAACAGTGCTGATCGAAGCCTCCTCAGAAACTCACCATTCCTGCCATGTTTTTAACGGCCTGAGTGAAGTGAGTGTGAGAGGAGAGGAAACAGAGCTTTAGAGGTTTGTTCCTGTGCACATGATGGACACTGAGTCATGCAAAGATGATGGTGACGGGATGAAGAGACCTGTTTTTACTAGTGCTGTCAAACGATTCAAATTTTTAATCAGATTAATCATAATGATGGATTCATCCACGTTAATGTTAACGTTTTTGACAGCTGCTAACTGGTGTCTGTCTATTTACTGGTTTATCTAGGCTAACTGGTTTATGAATGCTAACTGGTGTCTATATGCTAACAAGTGTCTGTATGCTAACGGTGTCTATATACTAACCGGTGTCTATATTCTAACAGGTGTCTGTATGCTAACAGGTGTCTGTATGCTAACTTGTTTATCTATGCTAACTGGTGTCTATATACTAACCGGTGTATGTTTGCTAACTGGTGTCTGTATGCTAACCAGTGTAAGTATGCTAACTGGTGTCTGTATGCTAACCGGTGTCTATATACTAACCGGTGTATGTTTGCTAACCGGTGTATGTTTGCTAACTGGTGTATGTATGCTAACTAGTGTATGTATGCTAACAGGTGTCTGTATGCTAACTTGTTTATCTATGCTAACCAGTGTAAGTATGCTAACTGGTGTCTATATACTAAGTGGTGGTGGATGCTAATTGCAGGTTTCCCTTGTTTTATAGCAGGAAAAATATCACATCTGGACGCCTCACGATCACTTAGACACACACAGCGATCATAAAAACAACACATGCATTGGTCAACATGTTGGTATGAGCCAGTGGTGGAAGGTCGAGCTTTAAACTACGGCAGTGGCTCAGTTCTGAATGTATATAGGAGACAAGAGCCACCTGCCAAATCAACCAGATCTGAGGGCAGCGTTACGTTGCTGTATTTTTACTTCAGTAAAGTATCCGAGTCCTTCTTCCACCTCTGTCGTGACCAACACTGCGTTCCTACTGTACAACATGTCGGTACCTTATGAATGAGCTGCTCTCCAGCCTCAGACGCTGTGACGAGTTTGCAGAGAGCCTGCAGAGCTGGAGGAGGGAGACCTGCAGGACGAGACGGGAGGTTAGATTAACACACCATCCATTTAAACACATTTCAACCAAACAATGTATGTGGCGTAATACGAAAAGATGTTTTCTACTATATTCTATCATTAATTGAAGCACATAGTGTTGAGTCTGAAGTGTAAAGGCTCATTTAGAGATCACAACCTACACCAGTATGAGACATTTCTACTTGTACCTCGTCAGTCTGGCTTGTTTCATAACAATTCCACCCAAACACTGTGCTGAGTTTTTTTTTTTTTTTAGCAAGAGGACAAATCTGAGCTGTTGTGCTCTGGTGCATTTCTTGGGAGATAGATACCAGTTAGCATTCAGACACCAGTTAGCATCTTCAGCACTTTGACAAAGAAGTGCAAAGACGCATAAATGAGTTTGAGCAGGAGTTAGCATACAGATAGCACACATACACCAGTTAGCACACAGATACAAGCTAGCATACAGACACAAGTTAGCATACAAACACCAGTAAGCATACAGACACAAGTTAGCATACAGACACCAGTTAGTATAAATACACCATTTAGCATACATACACCAGTTAGCATATAGACACCAGGTAGCATACAGACACCAGTTAGCATACATACACCAGTAAGCATACAGACACCAGTTAGCATACAGGCGCTAGCCTCTGCGTGAACTTAACGCATAAGTCTTAACCAGCTATTATGAGGAAGTCGTCTGTATTATGTTGTAGAGGATCATTAATGAATCTACCATCCATGACTATGTGATTAGAAACACAGCAGAACCCAAACAGCCACCGGGTTAGAACCAACAGTTTTCATTCTGTGGTGCTAACCACTGCTAAAGGTAAAGGAAATCTACCCTGGTTTTAGGTTTAGAGGTCTGTATGTGCAGAAAAACACGAATGAAAAGCTGCCATATTAGCCGTTAGCATCACCATTAGCATCTGCTCTGGAGTCTATTGAGATAATGAATAAGGACACAACAGACACGACCAGACCATCAGAACAAACTCACTGTAATAGTCCAAATACTCTCTGACTCAGGTTATTGTGGGGACTTTGTCAGTTTTGAGTTTCTTGTTGTGTTTTGTTGTGTTGTGCAACTCTCTGGGTTTCTGTTTAATGAATGTCCTGAATGTTTTTTTTTTCTGTTTCTTTTTTCATTGATGTAACACGGACTCATTACGTGAAATCCCACATCAGACGGCTGCGTTTAGGACAAACATCATGTCATGAGTGTGAGGGAGTGAGTGATGGAGCCGTGGTACCGAGCAGAGACTGCAGGGTGGTGCTGCACTGCTGCAGTCGGTCCCCGGGGTCGGACGTCGGGAAGAAAACCGCCGCAGGGAGTCCAGCGCCGGTGCTGGACACGTCCAACCGGAAGCCCACGGCGGACAGGAGGGCCTGCCACCCTGGGACCCCACCCACCTTTAACCCCGGGGGGGGGGAAAGAGAGAGGACACGTGAGGACATGAGCGGAGGGGACATTTAAAGACGCTGGTCAACACACAGACCTTGTTCTCGACGCTTTGCTGCGACGTGTACATGGGGTTACACTGTCCACTCTGGATGCGCTGCAAAGACTTCTCCACCTGTGGACACAAACATGCATTTAACTGTTATTTATTCATGTTATTAGTTAAAATACTCCTGATCTGTTTAAAGCTGTCCAGCTGATAATGATTGAAGACGTCTCACCAGGTGCAGCAGGACTCTCAGAGCGTCCCTGACTCTCTCTGGATGCTGCAGGATCTCAGCCAGAGCTTGACCAACCAGAGACATGGGGCTGTTCAGCTTCACATCAGAGCCGATCAGCATGTAACCTGGAGGGAAACACACACCACGACATCTAAACACCCGCTTCTAGGTTATCGTGATGCAGCGTTACATTATGTAACATGTGCTGCTTGTGGTGCTTTATCCTGCTCAGCATTTCAAAAATAAGAACAAAAGTGTCATAAGCTGATCTGGAAATTATTAATTTTAACTCGTATCACTACGGTTTTAGCTGAACTCCACTGGCTTCTGGTATAATTCATTTTAAAATTTTAGTTCTGACTTTTAAATCCTAGATACAGAACAGTCACATCTGATCAATGTCTGCCAGTCAATCAACCAAACTTTATTTATTTACCACTTTTCATACAGACGATGCAGAACCAAAGAGCTTCACATAAAACACAAAGCAGAAAAACATGCAGGTTTAAAAACACTCACCACTCTATAGAGATAAAAAAAATAACTTTATAAATCATAATTCAGTAATTACCTAAGGGATAACAATAAATAAAATTCAAATAAACACCAGCTTAAAGGTAAAAATAATAAAATAACTTAAAAATGAGTTAAAAGCCATAAAATAATTAATTAAAAGCCAGACTACAAAGGTAGATCTTTAGTTTGCTTTTAAAAATGTCTTCGTACTAGACGTCCCACCCGCACATTTTAAGACCACAGGTGATGCATTTTGTCTTATGACTGTATTTAAAGTAATAACCCGTTGTGGTTTTGACGTGTTGCCTGTAAATCTACGCAGAGAGGCTCAGCTCACCGGCCCAGTTGGACGGATGTGAGAAGTGCTTGCTGCCCTGCAGCGTCCTCATGGCCTCGGTCAGGGCGGCGCTGGCCTTGGTCCCGTTCAGGAGGGCGGTGTAGAAGGTGTGCGTGAACAGTTTGGAGGCGGCGATGGGCGCCGGCCACAGGGACACGCAAACACACTGGACCCCGGCGGCCAGGAAGGCTCTGGTCAGACCCACCACCCCATCAGCCGTGACCCTGCTGCTGGACTCCGGGTACAACCTGAGGGCACAAAGAGTCAAAGTATTTTCTACTCTTTTCAGTGTTTTATTGCTTTTTAATTGTTTGTTTTATGTCTTGTGCTCCTGTTTGACCCATGTGCAGCACTTTTATAAATAAAGCTGAGTCGAGTCGACTGGTCTGAGGTCAGATCAGCTCTCTTAAATGAAGCTCGTACCTCAGAACCACCAGTTTGTTGGTTAAGCAGAGGTCCAGGACGTCGGCGGCGGTGAGGAGGAAGTCGTGAAGAGGAGGACTGTCACAAACACTCTCTCCATCCTCACTCCTCTCATCAGCTCCTCTCATCCTCTCTGAGCCGCTGTGATGCCTCGATAAGGAGAACCTGCTCCTCCCGTCCTGATCGGGAGCTTCCACCTGTGATTTCTCCCTGAGTCGCCCTCCTCCTCCTCCTCCTCCTCCTCCTGCGTCTCCTCCTGAGTGCTCCAGACTGGGGGCGAGCACCAGAGCCGCCAGCTTCCACGATATGTGCGTGGCAAAGTGGACGCACTCGGCCTGACTGAGGGCGGACAGGACTCTGTCCTTGGTGGCGTCCGCTCCGGTGACGGGGTGACACCCCAGCTGCTCCCCCAGCCACAGAGCCTCGTCCTGGGCCGAGGGTAAAGGCCCCCACAGCCAGCGGTCCATGACGCTGGGGGGCAGGCGAGGAGCCCCGACCACCGCAGCCACCGAGCCTCCGTCCGGACAGAGTAAGGGGCCGCTACGACGTGGAGGAGTCTGGAGGATGAACAGTTACACATCAGAGACAGTTCTTTTGTTTTTTGGCTAAAAAATGTATCTTGTTGCAGTTCTTGACTCTCCAGATCTACATCTATCATACATTTTCATTAAGAAGCTAAGTTTGCTTAAAATGACCTAAAAACCTAAAACCATCAGCTCCATGTTCAGGACCCTGGTAAGATTTCAGAGAGTGGATAATTCCCAGTACCACCATTACTATGCCTGATTAATTTAGACAACAGAAAACGGCCTGACAGCAAAGAACCAACCTCCACGTTGGGTTTTTACCTCTACAACATGAATCTAGCCACAAATTAACACTGATTCCACCACAGGAGGCAACGTACACACGATTCAACCCAACATTTTATTCAGCCTGGACAGTTCATTGACAGCAAACTGCGAAAACTGTGCACATTATAGAATCATTAAAAGCACTGACACGTCTTAAATGTGGCTGAAACGAGTCTCCATGAATGTTAGATGTTACTGTAAAGGTCTCACTGAGAGTAAAATGGCTCCACTGCCTTCGTTTTCTGTTTTACCACCAAAATACCAATATCATAATGTCATGTTTTGGGCCTTTCTTCAACACCTTCCACACCTCCACCACCACTTTTTCTGCACAAGTGCAATAAACTGGAAATGGATCATCTGGATTAATATTAATTTTTGACTATTATCACTGTCATATGATTTACATATATGCAACTTGTATTTCAAGCTGCATTTAAAATTCCTCAGTATGAAGAATACTGCGATATATTGCGATATCATAATCTCGTGATAATGTATCATATCGTGGCTCAAGTATCGTGATAAGTATCGTATAGTGGATTGTGTTCCACTTTAGCTGCCCCTCACATTTAAATACAATTAATACAGTAATGAAATCAGAAGGAAATAAACTGTACAAGTCCAGTTTCCCTCATTTCAACTAAAATAAGTAAATTAGTAACAAACAAACACAGACAGTCACTTATACTAGTTGATAGTGTTTAATTACCTTGGTTGCGGCTGCCAGGCTGGCTAACGAAGGGACAGAAATTAGACTGAACCTTTCGTACAGGTACTCGTTGGAGGAGCTGCCTTTGAGCAAAGCAAACGGGATCAGGTACAACTCTCCCTCCAGGACTAATACGAGCTGCCTGTGTCGGCCCACGGGTCCACTGTTGTGCATCAGGCCCTGCAGAGGTGAAGGAAGGATGAAGTGGAAGCACAGCAGAGCAAAGCGTGAAGCTACATACTGTACGTACCCCTTCCATCGGCGCTATGAGTAAGTCATAAAGGGCTCGTAGAGGAGGTTTGCTGATGTTACTGGGTCGGTACAGAGGAGAAGATAAACCGTCCTTCGCTGGAGAGACTGTGGCGCTGTAGAGGCTCGTCATGCTCTGGCAGCTTCTGTTAGAGGCAGGAAAACAAACAGAAAACGAATTCAGAAACGAGACAAACAGCAGCTAGGAAGAGCTAATGCTAACATTCCCACAAAGAGATGATCATCATCTTAGTTTAGCTTGTTAGCACGCTAACATTTACTAATTAGCGCAAAGGTTTTATTTTGATGGTGCTACAACAAAAAAGCTTAAAGTTCATCCTCAGGAGATCATGAATTTATAACTCAATCCACTTGTTTATCCTCTGATATCTGAGATTAACAAAAGATTCAATATTTTGAGCAAAGGATGGAGTGAGAGGATACGTTTAAAGATCATAGGAGACAATAGAATTCATCCTCTGGGGACCATGAAATCTCTGTCTAATCTATTGTCCCAATCCGTCCAATAAGAGTCGAGATAATTCAGTCTAAGCCTTAAAGTCAACTCATTCTGGAGGAACTGGGATCCATCCTGTGATACAAGATTTTATCCAAACTATGTTGAGATGTTTCATTGGATGTGAGAACATCATGAGTTACTGGTGGGAGAATCCAGGTCAGTGTCGTATGTCCTCTAGGGAGCATGAAATCCATCCAATAGGTGGAGGTGAATAGAACCGGTAGATATAATAAAGTGGTACCAAGTCATCGTAATCATCAGGGTAAATGTCTGCACAGCATTTTCCACTAATCCATCCTGTATAAACTGAGATGTTTCACAGGATCGTTTAAAGCTGATGATGAGACGTCAGACCTGTTGAAGAGGTTATTCCTGGACACCATGCGGAGGTATCCCGTGGGGTCGGTGGCTGAGGTGAGGTTGTTGTTCAGCTCCTCAAACTGTTGCTCCAACAAGTCTCCGGCTTCGCTCTCGGTCTCGCTGCTGGAGCAAACCCTGCAACAACACAGACGGAGGATTATTACATTCATCCTTTAAAAACTACCCTCTTCATCACTTTGTTCTCTTAGGTGATGATCTTATCGAAACTAATCACCAACCAACCAACCACTCAACCAATGAACCAACCAAACAACCTATGAACCAATCAACCAGCAAATCAACCAGCAAATCAATCAATCAATCAATCAATCAATCAACCAACCAGACTTTAAAAAAACAAAACTAAGGTTTTTTACTTGCTGAGAGGACTTTAATGCCAGTGTTTGAGGTGTTGTATTAATTTTCTCTCTCTGAGCTCCAGGACTAATAATTAAGACCTCAGTTTTGTCCTGGTACATTATATTTTGGTTACACGTTGGGAACTTAAATTGTAATATACAGTTAAATAATCCCCGTCTCCACATAATTTATGTCAAAAACAAAGATGATGCTTATTTTTTTTATACTTCTTAGATCCTACTAATCCAAAATACCTAAAGATCTTAATCTTATTTTAACGATATTATGATGCATTACAAACAAACGCTTGGGTCTCAGCAATAGATCTTTATCTGTAAGTCTATTGAGTCTTTTCATTTTTATTTTATTTCATTTTTTCTCTGATGTGTTGATGTATGTTGCTGTTGAAAAATCAATAAAAAACTATTAAAATTGGAAAAAAAACTATTAAGGATTCGGTTCTGGCTGTAGAGTTTCTTTAAGACGAGTCTTTTCGTTATAAAATAAGAGAAATGTTTAATTAATCATGTGCTGGACCGATGACTTTCCATTAGCCAACAACATTACATTTTATGGAATCTTCTGATTCAGCATTTTACGCATTTTAATCTGTGTTAAATTAGCAGTTTCTGCCTGGATACGTACTGGATGGTAATAAAACCTTCTGAATCCTACGGACTGGACACAGTTTTAACACAGAGACGTGGTGAAGCTCCACTGAAATGGTTTTCACAGACAGATGAGAAGAAGTTTGTGTGGGGGAACGTTTGCTGACTCGGCACATGTTAGTGATTTACAGACGGGTCCGGTCGTTGCCAACCGAGGCCTGAAAAGTTGTGGGTGAAATATTTGAGGATAAAGGGAAAAGCTGGTGGGAGGGAGCCGAGAGATTCATCTTCACTTTGCACTATTTTGTTTTTAAAGAGAAAAGAGACAAGCAGCTCTGTATGAGGCAGCCCAGGTTAGCATCTTAGCATCTTAAAGGCCGCTAATTAGCTTGATGGGAATCTTCCCAAAAGGTCCTACTTTAGTATAAATATAGTAATTCCCGGTGTTGAAATCAGGTCCATATGAATATTAGGAGAACTGATTTCTGGCCACATGTTAATGTTCGTGGACCATTTGTTATTTGCTAGTTCATATGGATCATTGCTGAGTCCAGTTGTTCTTAATTTGATCTGATAATCCACATTTTTCCTGGTCTCTCTCTATTTACTGATTGTATTTACTCATTTCACCACGTTTTTGCCCCTTAGGGGGCGTGGCCTGGGGAGGAAGTGATGTCAGTTCATATCCTCTATAGCTATAGCTTTAGCTAATTAGGCTAATTTGTGCAGAATTTTATTGGATATTGGTGAATATACTGAGGAGATCATGCAAGACATTTACATTCATCCCCGATGAAATGTCAGGACAACGTTTTATACGAATCAATCCAATCATTTTCAATAACGATGTCAATCTCACTGAGGTCCTGGAGGAGAAGACAACAAATCTCTGACATTAGCGCGTTCATCCTCTGGTGACCATGAAATACAGTAGATGTTTTAGTGAACGGGTGAATAGTTTGAGCTGCTGGAGGCTTCAGAGGAAAAGTCTAGTCCTAAAGATTTATCCTCTGGAGACTAAATTAGTTGGTACAATCCGTCCATCCAACCCAGCAGCATATATTCTAGCAGCAGCAGCACGATGGAGGAATCACCAGCTACATTTAACTGACTGATACACTGAGGGAAATCACCACCTGCTGTAGTGGCTGTCCACTCCCAGAGCCTCTCTGGCGTTACATATGTACTGCTCCAGAGACAAGGGACCTCCTCCAACACCTCCTCCTCCTCCTTGTGGGCTCCCACCGCCGCCATCTTGGAACTCAGACGTGTCCAGTCCAGATTCTCCAAGATAAACCTCGTTAAACTTGACAATTCCTGTCGTAGGAAGGACACAAAGTAGAAGTAAGACAAAGCAAACAAGGCCCCAAACTACGAGGAACATGTCTCATCTTTGACTTTGTTGGAACAAACCAGTGATGGAGATTCAAATGTTGTGGAGAAGGTGATTAAAATCCTCACAGATTCATTCAACTACAGGTGAACAGAACTTAATCATGAGGGTTTCTGGTGGACAGCACCTACAGATGTTCCAGATTAAACAGTCTACATGGATGAAACTGCCTGAAAACCATCAAATTCTGTTATTGTGCACATTATAGATCCATAAAAATACTGATATTTATCTAAATATGGGTGTTGTGCAAGGAACTTCTGCTTTCTGTGTAGTTTTTTTTTACCATCTTACTAAGGCTGGGTGGTTCACACCTAATATCGGTATATTTTATCATTATGATATGAATTTTTAATCTACCGTCATATCAGTGTATTTGATTACACAGCGTTCTGAAAGTTGGGCCACGAGACGCTGTTTCAGACTGGACTACTATCAATATAACGCTGTGAAGCGTCTCAATTGTAGCTTTTTATGAATGAGAACAAAAATGTTGTGCGCAGTTATTACGGTAGCTGATCGCACGGCTATTGACATTACAGACATAGAAGTTTAAATATGTTTAAATATGAAGAAATATGTCACAATAAATGAAGTCGTAATTGTCCCTGTTTATTTATTTTGTCTTGATAACATTTATTTTATTTATTTATTATCTCTGAGCTGTAAATGTCCCCAGATTTCCACATCATTAGTCAGTGCTAACACGCGGCCATGCTAACCTGTGGGATTATTCTACAATATTTACTCATCATCACAGTAAAATAGTCCATCCTTGGTTAATCTACTGTATTAATTCCTCTCAACCAGTAGAAAATGTTGTGAACACGTGATTATACGTGGAAAAAAAATACCGTAATATACAGTCAGAATTTTGAAAAGTTTTTGGTCGTACCACCCAGCCCCTACATCTTACTTTGGTGCAGAGAGAGGAGTCTCAGGTGCAGGGTCCATATAAATATGATTTGCATATTTACATGTGCACTCAGTTCTACATTGATTGGGATACAAAGGAAATGTGCTCAGATTCATGCACAGATGTTCATGTTTGTTCAGTGTTTTCAGAACTTGAGCGTACGCCAAGTTTCAGTAGGAAATCTTTGAAGCCTTCGTACAGGAAGCGCCAGGTCCCTCATGAAAAAGAATCTCAATGGGACGTTTCCTGGTTAAGTAAAAGCTAAATAAAAAATAAATAACTGAACGAAGAAGAGGAGGCGTCTCCGTTCACCTGAGCCTGGAGATATCAGCCAGCTGTAGAGGAAGCCTCCAGCCAGAGAGTAGTAGAGGACCATGGCCCTCTGGGCGTTGACCGTCTCCAGGATGTGCTCCACGGTGACGGGGATGTACGGGTCGCTGCCGCCCGTCTGCTGGTTTCCCTGCTGACGCTCCACCAGCAGATCAGCGAAGGCCCGGGTCCGTCCTCTCTCAGCTATGGCCAGCGCCTCGTCGTGTCGGCCTGAGAGACGGAAACACGTCTGGAGTTAGAGGTCGGACGGTCTGGGTGATGAGAACAGACGATTTTTTAAACTGAGCAGAGCTCACCCAGGCTGACCAGGACCCTCTGGAGAGCCTGGTACGAGCTGGTCTGCAGGTCGAACAGCGAGAGCTTGTAGTCGGTGCTGTGCTGCGTCTCGTGGCGGATGGCTTCGAACAGCGTGGACGCTCTGTACAACTGTGACACACATCAATGAAAAGGATGAAGAATCAAGAAGTTGTGCAAATGAGGCTTATTTTAAAAAAGGAAGAAGGAGCTGGTGAGATTAGATTTTCTGGCAGATTGTTTGTGAGGTTGTTTCATGAGCTGCTTGGTTGTTGTGGACACTGACGGCTGCTGGGGTCATGTAGGATAAATATAATCAAAATGCTAAATGCAGATAATTTAAGAAACGCGTGCTAAATAAAACTAAAATACATTTAGAAAATTTATCCTGCAAAAGATGTTGATTCATTGTGTCGTTAAAACTAAGAGATCAGATCAAATTTCTCTTCAAAAACATATTTACGTACAATATTGGAAAATTAATATTTACTACTTATCTACAATGTTTATTTTGGGGGGTATTTAAACATTGTGCATGTGTTTATTTTGCTTTCTAATCTTCTTTAAGTGGTGTTTTGTATTTGTGTGAAAGTTTTTCACCAGGTGAAACTGATCAGTGTTGCATCAAGACTTCTAAAATAAAGGAAAGAAGGAAAAGATCAGGAAGACGTAACCAGATCTCATATCACATCCCTATTATTATATTGTGGAAGTTGTGACAATACACACTTGAATGTTGAATCTAGTTCTGTTTAGGTCCTGAAATCCTGTAGGGAAACATCTACTGAACTGTTTTATTTGTCTATAAAAATCACCAACGTGTGATTTTAAAGCAGAAGCAGCTGATGCTGTTAACGTGGTGTCCACTGGGTGGCACTGCAAACACACAGGAAGCCTCAGGAGGACGGAGGCTGATTCTATCTTCTCTGTGAAACTCAAACTGATGATGAGCATTGAAGTTATTCATGAACCAAGGGATAAAAAGCCAAAAAGTTCATTTACTCACCCGTTCATTTATTGTTAATTACCTGATTAGTTGGTGATTACTTCACAAACAAATCAAATCAAATGTCACTTCAACGATCCGGTCGTACGTAGACGTACACGAGAAACGATGAATCGATTAAATGACTTGAGTTTTGGTCATTTTTTCAAGCAAAATCTATCTAACTTTGTGGTTTCAGCTTCTGGAATTTACCCCTTCATCATCATCATCATCATCATCATCTCGTCTTATGGGAAAAGAATATGACATTAAGTTGGCGAAATGCCACCACACACATGTTCTGGGACTGTCCAGTCATACAAGGATTTGGGGAAAATGTTAAAAGGGAAACTGATGCTATTTCAGAGATAGATTTTACTCTAGAACCAGTGTTTTTGTTCTGTCGTCATCAGATGCGTTAGTTGCTTTGGTCGCTATTTGAAGAAGAGAGGAGAAAATCTGTCAGAGGACGAGACAGAAAGAAGATTCTTCTATCAACTAATCACAGGAAGGAGGAGGAGGGTTGAGAGGAGGATGAAGGAGGTTCAGCTGCATGAGGGGAAGGTCGGCAACACTTCATGGTGCATGTGCTCAAAAGTTTAAGACCGTGGCTCAAAAAAAGAAAAAAAATAACTCAACAAAGAAAGTAAAGCTAGAAGGAACTGTTATTAGCTGGGAGGCTAGGAGGAACTGTCATTAGCTGGGAGGCTAGGAGGAACTGTTATTAGCTGGGAGGCTAGGAGGAACTGTCATTAGCTGGGAGGCTAGGAGGAACTGTCATTAGCTGGGAGGCTAGGAGGAACTGTTATTAGCTGGGAGGCTAGGAAGCGCTACTATTAGCTGGGAGGCTAGGAAGAGCTACTATTAGCTGGGAGGCTAGGAGGAACTGTTATTAGCTGGGAGGCTAGGAGGAACTGTTATTAGCTGGGAGGCTAGGAGGAACTGTCATTAGCTGGGAGGCTAGGAGGAACTGTTATTAGCTGGGAGGCTAGGAAGCGCTACTATTAGCTGGGAGGCTAGGAAGAGCTACTATTAGCTGGGAGGCTAGGAGGAACTACTATTAGCTGGAAGGCTAGGAAGAGCTACTATTAGCTGGGAGGCTAGGAGGGGCTACTATTAGCTGGGAGGCTAGGAAGAGCTACTATTAGCTGGGAGGCTAGGAGGAACTGTTATTAGCTAGGAGGCTAGGAGGAACTGTTACTATCTGGGAGGCTAGGAGGAACTGTTATGAGCTGGATATGGTCATATCCTTTGTATTGGCGCCCATTTGTGAAGTAGGAAGGCCGATCTGAAGCTGAACTCTCATTGGTTGGTGTTAAATTGTGACATGATTGGTTCAAAAGCGCCAGGTGACCAGATATTCTGCCAGTCTGTGTTTGTCTGCGAGGGACTTATTGGTTGATCTTCTCTAAGAAGAAAATTACAGCTCAAATTAGCAAGAAAAGTCAAAGAAAAGCCAGATGAAGGAGACGAAAGACTCATCCGGCCGTAAACTGTCTTTGGTAAAAGGAGACGAGTCTGATATTAGTCTGATATTTTGATATTATATATGTTGATATGATTAAATTATATGTTTTGAAGGATTTGAGTAGATGTGGTTTTGGTTTATAGTGGTTTTCAAATAAAAAATACATTTTGTCGTTTTCTCAAAATGAGATTTTCTGCACATGCTGAGTCAAAAATCTCCACTTCAGTCGCGTTTACAGATATTAAACTTTCCATATTTATTCCTAACTACATTCTGCAGGTAATTACAGAGGGGATTTCTCATATATCATTGACTGCCTGATTTATAGAACATTTTCCTCCTAAAGACGTGGCAAAAATGGATTTCTTTGGACTCGTGACAGCATTTTGTGATTTGTGGAGTGATATCCATCCTAAGAGATATATATATCCATAATACCTTCTGTTAAATACCTGGAAATATAATATGTTAACAAAATGAAACAAGAATATTGAACCTCACTTAAGCCATTATTCAGATTTCTGGTCTGGAAATTTATACAAATTAGTGCATATTTTAGTAGATAATTCCTCATTTGCATATTTAAATATAAATTCACGGAAAACGTGTAATACAAAATAAAATACTGCATTTATGTAAGTAATCAACCAGAGAAGTTTCATGGTGATATCCATTAGTTACACCTGTAGAGTGTGGTCTTAGATGGTTTTTTCTGATTTTGCAGTGCGCACACAGACCTGGTGCTGAGCCTCCTCCAGGTTTGAGCCGGCCCACAGAGACAGACCGAGGCGATGGCGGATCTTGGCTTCATCCTCCCTCCGACCTAACTGCTCCGCCAGACGAAGCCCTGAGGAGAGAAGAGGAGGAGGAGGAGGAGGAAGAATCAGACGTGACTTCCTAGAGGCTCACATCTGAAAGTTGCCCCCCTGCGCTCACATTAGCTATTCCTTTTCTCTCATTGTTCCTTTTGTTTTTTTTCCCCCCTTTTATATCTGGCTCTCGTATTCTCTTTAGCTCGCCCTCCGATAGGTTTCATCTCGCAAAGACAGTTTGTCTTTAGCTCTCGTTAGTGTCTCAGACTGAGCGAGAACTCATCAATTATCAATTCAGGAGTCACTCGTCACTGTTCTTCCTGCTCCTCTGGTCGTGTGATGTTTCTGAGTCTGTGTTTTCGGATGACGAGGTTAATTGGAAAGCGAACATACGAATGTTTCTTCAGCTGTGGCCACAACACGGAATTTACATCAAGTTAATGACCAATTAAAATCCATCAGATCTTTGAGTCAAGTGACAAACCGTGACTTACGGAGCCAGTATTAAACATCCATTACAATTATTTTAATTGATCTGAGCTGTGAGAGATGCACTTGTGTTTAAAAGAGAAGAAGTTTAGTCAAACAGGATTATGGAATCCACACTCTCAGTATAAAGCGTCTCTTCTGTTGCCTTTCACGCTCCTTCACGGTTTCAGAAATACACCTCACTATGTTCCTAACAGACCCACATGTAGATGAAAGTCTGAATGACTGCAGGGAGGAGGACCGCGACTAATGCTTCACTCGCTTTTCATCACAACTCGCTGAGTTTGTTGATAGATGTTGGAGGAACAGGCTGATACCTGAACAGCTGGAGTCAGAAAAATGGATCAAGACTCAACCTCCAGGGAGTTAAAAAAAAGTTATAACTGAAGTTTCTCAAATGTCAGTTAATGACACTTAACTCCATGTTTAAAACAAACATACCACATATTTACTCCTTTTAAACATGACCAACTTGCATTTATTTTCACTAACATGTTCAACAAAAGAGTTATCAAATCAAAAATATTCAATCACAGGGAAGAATTTATTTATAACTCAGATCTACGTGTTTCTGTGTTTTAATTATCTGGGAGTTAAGAGGAGTCGGGCTTTAATGAGGATGGAGACGCCACACTGAGCTTCAAAACCAAGAATCATTCAGGGTGTAGTGTGCGTTATTCTTTTTAAATTCAACTACTTCTAAATTAGTTTGAGAGACTAGGAGGAGCTATTGTTAGCTGGGAGGAACTATTTTTTGGCTGGGAGGAACTATTATTAGCTGAGAAACTGGAGGAACTCTTATCGGGTAGGAGGCTAGTAGGAACTATTATTAGCTGGGAGGCTAGGAGGAACAATTATTAGCTAGGAGGCTAGGAGGCCGAGAAGCTAGGATGTGCTTCTATTAACTGGGATGCTAAGAATCTAGGAAGAGCTACTATTAGCTGGGAGGCTAATAACGCATTTTATTTTGAGGTGCCTTTCTGAAAGACAAGCAATAAAAACACAACAAAAAAACATGAATAAACAGAAAAAAACTGCAATCCAGTGAATCAGAGGGAAAAAACGATGAATAGGAGAATTTTGAGGCTAGGAAGATGGTTTATGTTTTATTCATACTTGATCATCCTGTTGTTGTGGAAATATTTGTGTATTTGAAGCATCAGACGAATTGTCGTTTAGTTTCTTTTCACCCTTCCTGTTCCTCTTCTCATGCACTGGCCCTCTAAGCTAATCAGCCAATCAGAATGACTCCACCAACCAACAAGATGCTGAATTAGCCCAAAAACTGCAGTCAGAAATCTGGCTAATGGCGACAAAGCAGCGTTTTCAGACTTTTTCCAGTCATGTGTTAGCCTCATTAGCCACAGCTAACCCTGTGTTCAGTAGCCTCACCTTCCTGTAGGTACATGACAGCTTGTGCGTAGTTTTGCAGAGCGTGGTGAATCCTTCCCAGACTCCCGTAGGCCAGAGTTTTAGCGACCAGATCGTTGGTCTGAGCGGCGACGCTCAGGTGCTGCTCCTGGAAAACCACGGCCCGTTCGTAGTTCCCCAGAGCCTCGTAGGTCAACCCCAGGTTGCCATAGGCTCGACCCTGGCTCCTCACGCATCCCATCTGCTCGGCTATATCCAAAGCTCTCTGGTGCCACTGGAACAGGAGAGATGGATGAGACTCTGAGCAAGTTTGACATGACGGCTATCAATCCTTTAATTTTGAAACAGTATGCCTCCAACAATTATGGAATAAGTTACAGTACAGTAAGGAAATGTATGCTTAGTTTGTTGTGGGAGGCAAGGAAGCTAAGAAGAGCTACTGTTAGCTTGGAGGCTAGGAAGCTAAGAAGAGCTACTGTTAGCTTAGAGGCTAGGAAGCTAAGAAGAGCTACTGTTAGCTTGTAGGCTAGGAAGGTAAGAAGTGCTACTGTTAGCTTGTAGGCTAGGAAGGTAAGAAGAGCTACTGTTAGCTTGGAGGCTAGGAAGGTAAGAAGAGCTACTGTTAGCTTGGAGGCTAGGAAGCTAAGAAGAGTTATTGTTAGCTTGTAGGCTAGGGGGCTATGATGAGCTATTGCTAGCTTGAAGGCTAGGAAGGTAAGAAGAGCTACTGTTAGCTTGGAGGCTAGGATCCTAAGAGGAGTTATTGTTAGCTTGGAGGCTAGGGAGCTAGGGCAAAGCTACTATTAGCTTTAGGTTGGAATGAGTAGGTACAGTTCAGGAAATTTACATCATGGAACATTTCAGTTTTTTCACTGAGAAATATGACAAATACTAGAAACTTTCAGGGTTTTGTGTATTTTATTCTATTTTTTTTTATTATTATTCCACTACTGCTTAATTTGTTGTGTCTGGGAGGCTAGGAAGCAGGAAAAAAGCCACTATTAGCAAGCGTGTTAGGAAGCTAAAAGGTGCTCCTATTAGCTAGGAGACTAGCTAGTTACTATTAGCTGAGAGGTTAGGAATTATTCCTTCAAATCGAGTCAGTACGCCTCCAACAATTAGGCCCGTCTCTCTGTCTTATTGTTCTGAATGTACTTTAAGTAAAAGCTTCAAAAGTTTAAAAAATAAACTGAGTCAGCCCAAACCTGCAGAGCTGTCTCGTTGTCTGCCATCAGCTGATAAACGCCTCCGAGTGCATCGCTCGCCTCCGCCTCCAGGGATTTATCCTGACGGTTAGAATCAGGTTTAATGCGTCGACGTTCGGGGGATTATTCACATTCACATTCAGCAGAAAAGAAGCTGAAAACAAAAACCCCGCGCAGGTGAAGACTTACCGCGGCCGTGCGTGCGATGTTCAGGTGATGCTCCAGGCAGGACAGCGCCTGCTCGTAGTTTCCCAGCTGACTGTGCAGGGTGCCCAGCTCCCCGTAGGCCTGAGCCTTCCCCCCGCCCTCCCCGCCCAGCTCATGGGCCACCACCAACCTCTTCTCAAAGCACACCAGAGCCTGCTGGAGGCTGCCCATGGACCTGAACCACAGGAAGAAGAACTTTTATTGTTAAAGAAATTTAGTTTGGTAAAAATCTCCCATTGGCCACTGTCAGGCCTCCTACCTGTGGGCGTTGCCGAGTCCTCTGTAGGCCTTCTCCTGGTCCTGGACGTGGTTTAGACTCTGAGCCACCGTCAGGTACTTCTCGTAGTACTGGATGGCCTCCTCGTAGTCTCCCAGGGCGTCGTAGCAGTCCGCCAGGTTCCCGTAGGCCCTGCCCCTGTCCAGTATGCTCTCGGTCCCGCTCAGCTGCTGCAGCATGGCCAGCTGCTGCTCGAAGTAGCCGATGGATTCCTCGAACACGCCCATGTTCATCTTGGTGATGCCCATGTTCCCGTGGACCTGGGCCTCCAGGCGGGCGTCCCGGAGCCCCTGCGCCAGGCCCAGCTGGGTCTCGTAGCACTGGAAGGCCGTGGCGTAGTCTCCCAGGGCCATGTGCACCGCCGCCAGGTGGCCGAGGGTACGGCACTCGCCCTGCCGGTCGCCCAGATCCTTTCGGACCGTCAGCTCCTGGCTGTGGAAGGACAGCGCCGTCTCCAGCTGCCGGAGCAACCTGAAATCAGAGGAAGCAACCACACTAATTTACAAACGGTCTTTACAACTGATGACTAGGCTGATATACTAAGAAGGTTGTGTCTCTCTAATGGGTAAAATGTTTGGATTAATGAATACTCAGATTGGGGCGTTTCTGAAGATAAATAAACAGATTATTTAGTGCAGTGATTCTCAACTGGAGGTCCGTGTTGTAACTGGAATTGGTCCATGAAAATAAAATATCCTTCTTTTATCCTTTTTAAAAAAGATCATACGACATGTATAGAAATAGGATTATTTTACTCAAATGTGACCTTTATCTAAACTACAGTGGCTAACAGGACTTTTTCGCCAGTGTAATTTATATTTTATTCAGAGATCTTGCTCCCGGTTGCAGGTTTCTGCATGATGCTGTAAATAACTGAACACGATCTGCATCCATTTCAGATTATGAGGCCTCTGCTGTTTCAGTGAGCATTTCTTTATAACGCTCTTATTGTGAAACATCTGCAGGAAGGTGTTGTGGGAGACTCATTAACTTGCATGTTAAAGCAGGTTAGCACTTGAAATCAAGCTAATGTTGGAGGTGAAGACGATAAGCACAGGTACCCCCTCCAGAGTGGGACATGGGGTCCTCAGGGTAGATCAACAAATGTGCACGGACCCCAAACATGGCTGCAGTTATCAACATTATTCAGACATTATTCAGCGACACCATTTTGGAGCCACCTGTTTTATTTTCTGAGGTTTTATCAGGAGACATTTTTTCCGTTCTTCTTCTTACGTCTTTCCATCTTTTCTTAATTTCACCTGCTGTTCGTCTTGTTTTCTCCACAGCACTGACCTTGTCTCATATTGTCTTTCTCCTGGTGTGTTAATATTTCTGTTATGTTTATTTATTATTTGCCTCTTGCACCAATGCCTCCAATTCCATGGCTCTTCCATATTCTCCCTAGTGGAAAGCGGTAAAATCCTCTTTTAAATAGGGCGTCACTCACCCTAATCCTAACCACTTATTTGGGATCTTAGTAAATCAACATTCCTACACAAACTGCACATTATTATTTTTCTGGACAAAGCTACAATTGTGGATGTTCTCCACAGAACTTGTTCTCTAATATCTGCACCCACTGACAGGAGCCATGACAACTAAAACTGATTAGCTTAGCATAAGCTGGTCTTGGCTCCTCGTGGCTCGTTCACCTGTGAGCCGATCCGAGCGCCGAGTAGGCGTCGGCCTCCATCTTCTGGTCGCCGACCTTCTGAGCCAGAGACAGCTGCTGCTGGTACAGCTTCACGGCTCCCGGGAGATCCCCCCGACAAACGCAAACATCTCCGAGGTTCCCGAAGGCCCGGAAAACCGCCTGCTGACAAACAAACCGCAGAGACATGAGAGGCTGCTTCCTGTTTAAAAGAGAAGGATTCTGCTGGAGGGTTGGGTGGGCGACGACCTGGGTGTTGTCCAGGGTTTGTGCGAGCGACAGCAGGTATCTCTGACACTCCTCTGCTTTGTTGTACTCCCCCAGAGCTTTGTGGGCCAGACCCAGGTTACAGTAGGCTTTAGCCTGCGCTAATTTATCTTGGAGGTCTTTAGCCAAGGCCAGGTCCTGCTCATAATACCTGGAAAATTAATTAAAAAACAAACAAAAACAACACATTTGTCATTTAAAACAGCCTCGATGAAAGGATCTCCTGCTTTTACGTAGCAGTAAAGTTAGAAAAAGGCTAAGAAGCTAGAATTAGAATATGAAAAAGGTGTGACTGGGTTATAAAGTCGTGCACAGTAAATAGTAAATAGTGAAAGTGTTGAACCTTGTGGTGTAATAAGATTTATTTATTGTTATTAGTGAGGTTGTATGTGGACTCTCTGACCTGACAGCGTCTCTGTACTGTCCCAGGCAGTAGTGAGCGTAGCCCAGGTTGTGGCAGACTTTGCCTTCCCCCTCGAGGTCCTGCAGGCCGGGGGCCAAGGCCAGGTACTGCTGGTAGTAGGGCAAAGCCTGAGCGTATTCACCTCTCCAGCTGTGGAAGTTGCCCAAGTTTGCTGCAAAGGAAAATATTTTTATTTTAAACGTGTCTCTGTGTAAGAAACCAGCTTCATCCATCCCCTTGAATCTCCGTTCTTGCCTAGAGCCCTGGCTTCGCTCTGAGTGTCCCGGAGCTCCCGTGCGATGCTCAGGTGGTGCAGGTAGTGCTGCAGAGCTCGGTCGTGGGCGCCCAGCGCCTGGTAGGCCACGGCGAGGTTGCCGTGCGTGGACGCCTGCGACGGACGATCGTTCACCTGAAACCACAAACACGAAAGACTCAGGAGCTGCTTCTTACACCATCGATTAAGAGTCGCTTTGAGGCACCGGGGGAATTACCTCCAGGGAGATCTGCAGCTCCTGCCGGTGATAGCGTACGGCTTGGTCGTAGACGCCCAGGGCGTGGTAGGCGTTGCCCATGTTGCCGTAGGCCCTCCCCTGGGCGGCGTAGTCCCCCAGCTCCTGGGCCAAGGACAGGTGGGCTTTGTGGAGCGTCAGCGCCGCCTCATACTCCCCCTTCATCTGGTGGATGATACCTGAGAAATATAGACTCATTGAATGGCCTGGTTGATGTGAGAGGTCAAATAATAACCACTGGTTCCAACCGAGGAATGAAGAACACCATCTCTGAACAGGTCCAGCCTTGGAGAAGAAGTTCTACAGCAGCAGAAGAGCTAAGAACAGGAATCTGAGATGATAGAAGATTAGAAAAACGTTGCCTGGTCTGATGAAACATCTGGATGTGAGGGTCAGAATGTGGCTTTAACAATGTGAAAGCATGGATCCATCCTGCCTCGTGTCAACAGGAGATTCTCATCATAGATGTGCAGCCGACAAATCTGCAGCGACTGTGTGATGTTATCATGTCAATATGGACCAAAGTCTCTGAGGAATGTTTTCAACACCTTGTTGAAAGTCTAACACCAAGAATTAAGGCTTGTTTCTCTTTTTTGTATGTTTTTATTCAGTTGTTGTACCGGGACTCAAGGAAAATATCGTCACAGTCTGACAGAGATGTCAAAGATCCACAATCATTTAGGAGTAGACTCAGCGTCATTTCAAATGTCTTTAAGGAACCACTGAGGGAAAACCTGAGATTTTTTAAGTCTCATTGACAGTTAACATCTGTTTCACCCATCGGCTATGAGAAGGAGGTTCAGGCTTGATGAGAATCGAGTCTCTTGACCAACAAGGTGGCAAAGACGAGGCCAGAGATGAACTGTCCTGGTTTAAAATTCAGTCAGTGTAGATTTCAGATCTATAAATCCACACAGACATCAAATGTTTGCTCTGAATATTTTCCTAGAAACATTCTCTGCTGATGTATTTCATCTCAAAGAAACATGAGATGTCTCATTATCATCAGATTCAGAGGAGCAATCAACGATGAAAACACTCCAGACGATACGAGAGGATGATGAATGAAATAAAAAAATTAGAGACAACAACAAGATACAGATTGAAGTGTTTTTTTTTTTGTTTTTTTTAAGAGCTGTGACTGAACAATAAAATAAAAAAAAAAGAAAACTGGAGATACGGTCCAGAGAGAACGGGAGGAGGAGGAGGAGGAGGAGGAGGAGGCTGATAAGGAGAGGAGACCTGGTTCGTTGGGGTCTCACTCTAAGAGGATTACAGAGATACCTGCAGAGTCAGCTGGAGGAGGAGGCGACTACACCTCCTCCTCCTCCTCCTCCCAAACTCTGCAAACTAGGAGCACATGCCAACAAACCCAGTAAGAGGAGAAGGAGGAGGAGGAGGAGGAGGAGGATCTAAAGGAGATCTGCAGGAGGAGTGTGGGATTCCCCCGAGCGTGGAGGAGGAGGAGGAGGTGTGACACAGGATTAGAGGAGAGGAAAATGATATCTGATGACAGGGAGTTTGGCTGAGACAGCAGAGATTAGAGGAGGAGGAAGAGGAGGAGGAGGATGGAGGAGGAGGAGGATGGAGGGAGAAAGAGCAAAACAAAGGAGGAAGGAGAGATGAGGAATAAAAGGAAAAGTGAAGAAGAGGAAGCAGGAGAGGAAGAAACAAGGATAAAAAAGGAGAGGAGCAGAAACAAAAGGAGGGAAAGAGGAGATAGGTCATGAGAGAAAGAAAGGAGTAAATATGGGAGGATGGGAGAAAAAAGAGAGAGAGGAAATGAGGAACAGCAGGAGGAGGAAAAAAGAGGACTTCATTGTTTACCTCCTCCTTTACTTGGTAGTTTACTTTCAAGTTTACTTCCGGGTTTATTTCCTCTTTTACTTCCTTGTTTACTTTCTTACTTCCTTGTTGACTTCCGTGTTTACTTCCTTATTTTCTTTTTATTTCCTCATTTACTATATTCTTTACTTCCTTCATTCCTTCTTTACTTCCTTCCATCATTACATCCTCCTTTCCTTCCTTCTTTACGTCCTCCTTCGAGGCTTTTTTTGCCATCACTTTCCCTCTCAGTCAAAAAAAAAAAGAAGAAATAAATCAACACAGACGCAACAAAATTAACACAAGCACAAGACAAAGCCTTGTGTAAATAACCTCAGTGTTACTGATAAGTCACAGACGGTTCTGTTCTGTTGTTCTGAGTCAGAACTATTCTGGTTCCTTTACATTAACCCTTTGTCTACCGTGACTTTTACAGTAACATTAAACTACTGTGATTTTGTCTCGTGGACAAGGTTTTACTTCATTCTACAGTGTTACAGGGAAGAAATAAAAACGGGAAGAGAGAGGAAAGAGAAGAGCAAGAAAGGAGGAAAAAGAGAAAGGGAAAACGATGGAGGAGAGGAAAGAAAAGAGAAGAGATAATAAAGGGTAGAAACAAGGGACGGGAAAGGAAGAGAAGAAGACAAAAGAGGAAAGAAGAAGGAAGGAGGAGGAGGAGGAGGAGGAGGAGAAGGTCTCGTCAAACCAGCGTAATCATCCATAAATGATGAAGCTCGTCTGTCAGCGTCTTTGACTGCAGCCTATTAGTCGCACATCAGAGTCCACCTCACCTCCTCCTCCTCCTCCTCCACCATCACCTCCTCCTCCTCCTCCTCCACCATCACCTCCTCCTCCTCCACCTCCTCCACCATCACCTCTCCTCCTCCTCCTCCTCGACTCCAAAATGCAGTGACAGGGATTCATCCCAAATACGCACCTATCAGCCACAACATTATGACCACTGAAATGAAGACAAACAGTAATAGTTTGTCACAAAATAAAAGCAATCTTTCCAAAATATCAATTTGTATTTGTTTCCACTGAAGTAAAGGTGTTTTGAAGTCTCGTCTGGTGATTCTATTAAATTCTCGTCACTTTAAGGAAGATGGACTTCAAATGAATGCGTCATATTAACAGTCATATTAAATTGTCATAAATGCCCAATTTAACATAACTGACTAAAATCATGTGCGGAAATGGTTAGAAATGTGTATTTGGGAGGAGACCTTGTTTAAAGGTTGTAGAAGCACTAACTATTATTTAATGTATCTGACTTCACGTGGATTTGATTGATTCTCTCTTTCTTTTTATATTGTTATTATATATTATATTATTGTTGTTAGTGGGGGAATTTATTTGTGAAGTAAAATTTTAACTGCGTGGTTTAACTCTCCATGTGACAGCTGATAAATCTTGAGCCTAACGAGGCGTAACCGATAAATCATGTCTGGATGCGTCCTCGGTTTTTAATTCTAATGCACAGACGGTGGCGAGGTGTCCACTCAGCGGTGGAGTCGGGTTCACCGGTTCTCAGATTTCACCGTGGACGCAGAAAACCAAACCCTGCTCAATAAAACATGAGGGTTGACTGTCCAGAGAGGCTCAGCTGCAGTCATGTGATAGGAGAAACTGACAAACAATGGAGAGCAGGAGCATCACAACATCTAATCCCATCATTTAACCGGCGAGCACAAGAAGCTGCAGCATCTTCACACGTGACTAAACAAAGAGTCACTGAGATCTTTAACCCTTATGGGGCCAGGAACCATATTTAGTCACTTCATCACATTGTTCTTCTCAGTGACGTTTATTAGGAACCATGAAGAAGAACAAGTGTCCTAATGTTGTCTAATGTGCCAATGTTGACAAGTGTCTGAATCATCAGTTTACATTTATTTACCACTGAAGAACAAAGAACCATAACCGTATCTTGATTTACTAAAAAAAATTAAAAGTTTCACACTTCGACAACAATGGATCAAGGGTTTTTCAACGTTTTTCAGGCCAAGGACCCTAAAACTGATGGAGAGATGTAGTAGGAACCCCCCACCCACTATATGTGTCCTACGGACCCCTTCACAGTTTGTAAGCAATGTTACGTATTTTGAGGGGCGGAGCTTAACTGGAGGCAAAACAAGTCAAACACTGTAAACGGTGGTTAGCATATTTCAACTGACTGTTTTGGCAAGAATGGACAAACTCTGTGAGTTAAAACAAGGACAAACACTACGCCCACATGTATGGGATTCTACATATGTATGTGTGTGTGTCTATTTGTCTATAGTAAGGTTGTTGTCTATCACTGTTCTATCTATTCAGATTTTAGGTATTTCATAAGACTTTCTTGGCGTCCATCTCTCCTGCACAACAACTATTTTAGAGTTTTCTGTCTTCAATGTGCACATAAATTAAATATTTTTTTTTTATTTCAAACATGTGCAACAGTAGGGTGGTTGTGCAACTACCGTAAACATCTTCTGCCTTTGTTTATCCCGTTACTAAAATATGGGGAGTCATGTTCGTGTGGATTGAAAGAAATCTCAAATTCAAGGGGAAATTTTAAAGAAATATCTCAGAAATGTCTTATCAGTCAAAGTTTGTTGGGTATTTAAATGAGTGTTGACCTTATAAAGGGTTAAGGCTGCAGGTCGAGTTGTCCAGACTCAGGATGAGACAACAAAGACAGAGCAGGTCAAAGGTTCAGAGAGACCATCTAGAAATGTGTCCACGTCCAGAAAGACAAAACTCACGCATCAGAAAAATGATATAAACATGATTCAGGACATGTCAAACCTACCCAGGTTGGACGAAGCTCGTCCCTGAGCGGCTCTGTCCTGCAGCTCCTGGGAGATCTCCAGCTGGTTCTGGTGGTACTGACGAGCTCTCTCCAGGTCCTGAGGATCAGAGGGACGGGGTGAGACGGGACAGGGGGGAAGGGGACGGGAGGAGGTAGGATAAGACAGGACAAGACAAGAAGGTATAAGACAGGGTAAGACAATACGAGTTGATACGAGACAAGACAAGAAAGGACAAGATGAGGCAAGAAGGTGTAAGACAGAGTTGATCCGAGACAATACGAGACCAGATACGAGGACAGGATAGCATAAGAAAGGACGAGATAAGACAAGGTAAAAAAGGACAAGAAAGGAGAGGACGAGATGAGATGAGACGAGACGAGAGGACAAGATAAGATAACAAAGGACGACATAAGGCCAGGCAAGGCCAGATATGACAAGACGAGATAAGCCAAGATGGGACAAGATGGAATAAGATGAGACAAGACGAGACAAAACAATAAGAGAGAAGATGGGACAAGACAAGGCAAGAAAAGATGTGAAAGTTCAAGATGAGACAAGATGGGACAAGATGGGACAATATAAAAGGACGACATGTCCAAGACCAGATGATACCAGACGATACCAGACCAAACAACACCAAATGATACCAAATGATTCCAGATCAGAGATCCCTACCCAGGACCCGTGTATCTGGAAGTATTTCTACCTGCATGTATGTATCGGGCAGACCGGACCGGACCAGACCAGACCAGACCAGACCAGATCAGACCGGACCGGATCGGACCGGACCAGACCGGACCAGTCCGGCCCACAGAGACGGATCTGTACCTGCATGCACCGGGCAGCGTGGCCCAGACCAGCGTAGGCCCTCATCTCGATGGCTCTGTCCTGCAGCTCCTGGGCCAGTTCCAGGACTCTGGTGTGGTAGGACACGGCCTTGTCAAAGTCCCGCTGGGAGTGGTAGGCGCTGCCCAGGTTGCTGTACGCTCGCGCCTCCTCTCGCCGATTGTCCAGAGTCTGTCAGAGACATGTCCCCGTCAGTCAGAGACGTCCTCTGTGGACACTCAGAGAACGTCTTTAACTCGTTAATGTTTGAATGTGGCGGTGGAGCCAGTATGAAAACATTTTAATGTCACCCACCTGCATCCTGTTTGATCAGCTAATGGTAGCTCTTCCTAGCTTACTAGCCTTCCAGCTAATGGTAGCTCTTCCTAGCTTCCTTGTAGCTCTTCCTAGCCTCATAGTCTCCCAGCTAATAGTAGCTCTTCATAGCTTACTAGCCTTCCAGCTAATGGTAGCTCTCCCTAGCTTCCTTGTAGCTCTTTCTAGCTTCATAGTCTCCCAGCTTATAGTAGCTCTTCATAGGTTACCAGCCTACCAAGTAATGGTAGCTCTTCCTAGCTTCCTAGCCTCCCAGCTAACAGTAGCTCTTCCTAGCTTTCTAACCTATTAGCTATAAGTAGCTCTTCCTAGCATCCTAGCCTCCCAGCCAATAGTAGCTCTTCCTAGCTTTGAGGGCTCCAGCTGATAGTAGCCCTTCCCAGCTTCCTAGCCTTCCAGCTAATAGTAGCTCTTCCTAGCTGCCTAGCCTCTCAGCTAATAGAGGCTAATTCCTAGCCTCATAACTAACGGTAGCTCTGTCTAGCTTCCTAGCCTCCCAGCTAATAATAGCTCTTTCTACCATCCTAGCCTCCCAGCTAACAGTAGCTCTTCCTAGCCTCCCAGACAACAGTGGAACATCCTAGCAGAAAACCCTGTTGTGTTTGAAACTGTGTAAAAGATTAAAAACACAAGGTTTGATGACGTCAGGTGATCACTGTACCTTGGCGATGTCCAGGTGCTGCTCGTGGCACTGCACGGCGTTGGTGACGTCTCCCAGGGCGGTGTACACGGCGCCCATGTTGCCCAGCTGCCGGGCCTCGGAGAGCTGGCACTGGGTCTGTCGCGCCAACAGGACGCACTGCTTGTGGCTGGCCAGGGCGTTGGGGTAGTCGCCGATAGCTGTGTAGACATGACCCAGACTGCTGAGAGCACCGGACGCCGCCTGAAATCGCACAAAGTAACACATGTAACATAAAGTAAGACATGAAACACAAAGTACTGTTAGAATCCAGACCATGAAAAGTAGATGAAAAGGCACATCCACGAGTAGCTTTAGATTCAATATGTCACTTGACCTGTGTCCTGTCTGACATTTTTAGTTGGACATTGTCTTTGTGACGTCTCCAAAAGTCCATCCACTTCAGATAAAGACACAAACAGTCAACAGACACATTTTTTTCTTTTAGAATTTATCTTTATTTCTGTAGAAATCTGTCACAAATATAATGTTTTCAGACCACAATAGAAGCTTCTGTCACTCCTTCTTTTCCTCCTCCTCCTCTTCCTCCCCCTTTCTCCTCTTCATCTTCCATCTTTACCTTCATCTTTCTTGTCCTCCTATCACTCCGTCTCCTCTTCCTCGTTTTCTTCTCCTCTTCATCAATAAAGTCCTACAGCTAATTAATGTTTTGATGTAAACTCGTGTACGTCTGGTCACATCATTTCATTCGGTCTCCGTGGTAACGGTTCATGTCTGATCAGAATCATTGATCAGAATCATTGATCAGATCATTGATCCCTGTAGACGCGTTGGTTCATGTCAGAACAATCACAGCGACGCTAAAAGTTCAAGGTCGTCTCAGAAATTAAAATATGAGTCTGATCTTTGAAAGCAAACAGTGAGAACGAGTCGGGGGCTGAAATCAAATGTTTGCAAATTAAAAAAAAAAAAAAAATGCAAAAGGAACGTGAGAGAGAATGAGTATGAATTATTAAACGAGGACGATCAGCATGTTCGTTACAGGAACATGAATAATCAGGTTTGATTGTGGTTTGTGGAAATGTTCACTAATTCAGAACGTGAGAGACACGTTTGTTCAATACAATTTAAGCTCTGATGACACTCGTCCAGGATCCTAACAACTAAAAAACTGTCACCGAACACAAGCAAACTGACCTTTAGTGGAATTTACCAGCTCTAATTAAACCCAGGACACGCTGCTCTTTTCATTTCTGCTCAAGAAGAGACTGAAAACCCCCAGTTCCCAGCGAAGTGACGAGAGTAAACACATAAAGTCCAGATGACACAGGAAAGAGAGATTTAATAAACAACCAGGAAGCCTCTGGGTATGTGAACAGCCGACCGGCCAGACAGGTGCCTGATTTCCCTGAAGGAACGAAATATTTTTTCTATGTGACGAGAAAACACACACACAAAAAAAATCCAATCATTTTTGTTTCTGGGACTCTGAGAGTTTGTGTTTAAATGTGTTTGAGGAGGATTTATGAAAGAAGGAGGGAGACAGACAGGAAATAAAATTTAAAGAAATCACCCCAGGCCAGTAGGGGGCTCCAGAGAGCTGACGATCTCTAAACTACAGCAGTGCCAATGTGCTCAGTTTTAAATGACAGTAGGAGATTAGAAACTTCCTGTATCCGGACATTTTTATCTAATTTGCGAAACATCTTCTTTATGATGCCTCAAAAATTCATCCACATTCATAGCTTCCTAGCCTACCAGCTAATGGTAGCTCTTCCTAGCTTCCTAGTCTACCAGCTAATGGTAGCTCTTCCCAGCATCCTAGCCTCCCAGCCAATAGCTTCGAGGTCTCCAGCTAATAGTAGCCCTTCCTAGCTTCCTAGCCTAGCCTAACAGCTAATGGTAGCTCATCCTAACTTCCTAGCCTCCCAGTTAACAGTGTCTCTTCCTAGCACCCTAGCCTCCCAGCTAATGGTAACTCATCCTAACTTCCCTCCTTCCTACTTTGTCGCCTTATGTGTGGAAATTTGTGGATCAAACATGCTCTGAATGAATTTATTCCACATTACCATCAGAACCTCTGCACCTCCTCCACCAGGGGGATTTTATTATCATTACTAGAAGAGCCTGAAATGTTAATGCAGCAAATGTAAACTTTCTTTTAAGAGTTAGATGAGAATATCTCCCATATTTGTGCACAATGTTCCCTGAATTACAAATTTTTCCCATTTGGAAAAACTTTAACAAAGACATAAGAGTCGAACTTACAACTAGGTAAGATGCATATTTGCCTAAAATGAACCCAAAAGGAGAAAAATACAAATACAGACAGCGTTGGAATTTAATGTACTATCTCCCAGAATGCACCCAGTATCTTTAACAGTATTACGCTATAACACAAGATACATGAGATATGTGTATGTGCCACAATGTTTTGGTTACAATTCCCATAATGCAACACTCAAATTCTGACAATGACACCGTCAGGTTCTGCAAACAGGAACGAATAAAGATCAATCTACTGTTAATCAATGACAGAGCCTCAGCCTGAAGCCACTTGTACATGAAGCTATTTGCTCATCCAGAGCGCTAAATCGAACAGCAGACAACACCAGCCGCTATCGATCAACACGCGAGGCTGTTTGTGTTTCTGTAGAATATTAAAAAGACAAAAAAAAAAAAAAATAGCCATCACACGAGCACAAGCCCAGAGTCCTCTGATGAAATAAAGCATTAGACATCACGGTGTTGTATACTCACATGCTGGCACAGTAAAGTAAAGCATCTGGGAGCAGTTAAACAAAAGGTAAACACACACAAACAACCTGACAGCTTCGCTTTGTGCTTCCAGACGAGAAGGAGCCAAAGTCTAATCTGCAACAGAAATAAATTGAATTAACTGCGTTTTACACGAGTGTCCGAAGTGTTTCACGAGGAAGAGTGAAGAGTTTGGCTGCAAAAGAAAAGGCAAAACTGCTTTCCAGAAAAGACGGAGCGACTGAAATCCTCCTGGGTTGTATCAGATCACAGCCATGAACACATTAAAGACAACAACATGCAGCAGCCTTCGCATGCTACAAAATGTCGTCTTCAAGCTTCTTTATATTTTCTGCTTGTTACTCTCCATTTTAATCAATAAAGAATCGTGGAAAAGCTGCATCAGTTAGCCAGCTAATTAGCTTGGTTGCTTGTTTAAACGACTGGTTAAATCAGCAACCTGAGCAAATATGAAGCTAGTTGCCAAAAACTGCAGTTTCTTTAACAGCCACTAGATGCTGGCTACGAAAGTGAGTCAAGACATCCATCTTGAAATGTTATTCCAAATGCAAAATTTTATGTCGCCGTGGAAGTTGACATCGTACGTTTTAAAGTTAACGTGTCTGGAATGTGAAAAACTGCAAATTTTACTGATGATGTTCTTTTTGTGAACTGAACAGCCAAAAATAATGACGTGGCTAACGGGCTTCTGCTAGTTCCCTCTATGTGAGCTCTAAAAATGCAGTTCCTCTGACATCCACTAGAGGCTGGTTCCAAAGGTGAGTCGATCCTATAAACTGTACAACTTGTCTCCACTTCCTCTCATTGGCCAAACTTCCGCTATTTTCTCAGGAATGTGGGTGGAGCCATAGTCTGGTCAGTACAGTCCGAGGGCAGAGTCACGATATCGATGCCCCGCCCACACTTCGTCCAGACTCACTCGCGTTTTCGCTAAATTAATACTGCTCTGCCTCTACTAGTGAAAAAGTTATTATCAGACACTGTAGTAATTTTTTTATTTTTTACAAATCCCGCTCCTTTATGGAGCGGTTGGCATGGCAACTGGTGGACGCCATTATGTCACATCCTATATATACATATACATTAGTCAACATTATATTAACCCTGAAATAACAGAAACCATCCTTGAAAAACTTTATTTGACGTCCCACCCACTAACATGGAGGGGGTGGAGCTTATGACCTATACTGCAGCCTCCAGCCACCAGGGGGAGCTCTACTTGCTTTGGCTTCGCATCCATCTTTATTTACAGTCTATGGTTGATCCTCATAGACCTCCATGTTAAAAACTTCACAGCAGAAATAAACGTCTTGCTGACTTATAAATATTCATGAGCAAACCTACCTCTCTGTCCTTGAGTTTCATGGCCAGAACCAGCTGGTTTCTGTGGTTGGCCAGAGCTTCCCTGTAGTTGCCTTTGGAGAAGAGCGCAGAGCCGAGGTTCCCGTGAGCCCGGCACTCACCTGACTGGTCACCTGCCGGTGAAAACATACACGACAACGTCCACTACAGCCGTCTTATTATTCACTCAATGTTCCCGCCATTAGTCCTCGTCCCTCCGTCCTACCTAAAGTCTTGGTCACCTCCAGGTCCTGCTGCATGTAGGCCACGCTCTTCTCGGAGTCGCCCAGGGACCAGTAGGCCGAGCTCAGGGCCGAGAAGACGGAGCCTCGCAGCTTCAGCGAGCACGTCCCGATCTTCAGCCCGGCCTCCAGCACCACCACCGAGGCGCCGTGGAAACCGTGGGTCAGCAGCTCCTGGCCGATGACGGAGACGACCACGAACGGGCTCTTGTCCAGCTTCATCTTCTGGAGCTGCTGGTAGGTCGGCTCAAGAGAGTCTGCAAGAGGTCAGGACATGGGAATGAGTGGGAAAATGACCTGAGATCGGAAACGGGGGGAGCCTTCCTGACTTTAAACACCAACGAAGAAGAAAAGAAAAACAATATTTCTATGACAAGAGACAAGAACTCAGACATATAACTCAGACACAGGTAGTAAAATGCATTAGTACATTTATAAAGCCTCCCTCCTACATTATCTTGGATATTCGCCTAAGAAATTGTTGATGAGAGATAAATATTTAATAATGCTGCTGGCTGCCAGTAAAGAGGCTCCAACCAGGAAATACTTGTCATGAATGAGTCCCACTCTGAACACATGGACGTACGCTACAGCGGATATTCACAAAATGGAGAAGATCTGCAGCATCTATTAGAAACTGTAAAACGTTTTGTTAAATTAAACATGTAACGCCGATAAATCACTGAATGCACTTTAGAGAAAAGGTCATTCTCTAGCCACATAATATTTTTTACAAATATTATTATTTGTTTCTTTTTTGCAAAATAAAATAAATTATAAAAAAGTAAAGAAGAGGAAAAGCTCATGCACAGAGCCTGACATCCTGGATTAATAAATGAATAAGAGCTGCTCGTTAAGCTCGTTCCTCTCACTGAATCAGAATCACTGAGGGGAAATGTTGACGTTTATCATCTCACATCTTCTCTCATCTGAATTTCAGCAGTTGTATCGTCAGATGCATTTTTAATGAGTCAGTCAAGCTCAAACGTTGAAGTGCGGTGCAGATTTATTCACATGTCGCTACGTCAACTCAAGCTACAGCTTCAGGGAGACCTGTTAGAGGTGAAGCATGCGGCATTAGTATATAATTTCTGGGAGATTGGAGGAGCTGGTGTCAACGCGCTGGAGGAGAACGGAGCTATTTCTGATTTACACTCAGATGTTTGTTTTACAACGCAGGAGTATGGAACACAGGCCAGTAAATAACCCCACATTAGTTTCTACTTGTGAGTTCATGGAATTACAAAAAAAAAATAGTTTTAAGAAAGGATGAAATAATTCTTCATACCAGTAGGTGGCAGTAGTCTGGATTCATCATTTAAAAGAAGACACAACAAGAGCTACAATTAGCTGGGAGGCTACAAAGCTAGGTCGAGCTACTATTAACCACGAGGGCTAGGAAGCTAGGTCGAGCTACTATTAGCTGGGAGGCTAGTTAGAAAGAGTTACTATTAGCTGGGAGGCTAGCTAGCTAGGAAGTGCTACTATTAAAAAATAATGAGTGACTAGATTTGGACACTTCATATGAGGCTTTAGTAGAATGAAACACAGGCTTGAAATAGTTTGAGTCTGACACATTTTTAGGTCTGAAAAAGAGGACATGTCCGGGAAAAAGAGGACATGTCCGGGAAAAAGAGGACATGTCCGGGAAAAAGAGGACATCTGGTCACTAGGTTTGGGTCTGGTTCAAGTTTTATCCGATACCGGAGCCAAACGGTACTTTTGAATCAGTGCTGGTGCTTAAAGAATGAAAACATACAAACTTACAAACCAAAAACGGTGCCTTTTTATTTTGAATGTGTTTTGTGACGTGTGAGTTGAGCAGAATATTAATTTAAATAATATAAATACAACTAAGACTAAGAAATAAATGAACCAATATAAAATAATTAATAAACCAGTGGTGTGGCGTCTGTCAGGCATCAGAGACGCTACATCTCTGGTCTTTTAATAAAATGCTATGTGTGGTCAGATGTTGAATCTAATTCCAGGTGTTTCCTCCTTGTTGCATCTTTAGAGGTGAAGTCCAGACAAACTTTAGACAAATGTTTGGTCTCAGACATGTTGAAGCTTCACTTCCATCCATGCAAAACTCCCAAATGAAGCACCCAGATCAGTCTGGTTACAGAGTAAAAATAACACTGAGTAATGACGTGTTGTAGAGGCACTACGTCGACATTAAAAGCTATAAAAAAAATACTAGAATAAACTCGAATAAATGACAATAAAACATATAGAAATAAATACAGAAGTTTTCCTTTATTCCTCAAATAATTAAACCGTCCCAACACTTCTGCAGAAAGAGCTTAACTCATATTTTCCTACTAAGTCTGTGTTTGTTATTTCAAAAAATGTCTTCCCTCGCAGGAGTGGAAAAACCTTCTCTGGGTTTGTATTTGTCATCTCAGTAAATATCTTGTCAAACAGAATGGCCTCAAAGGCCAATCCACGGCGTGCCCAGTAAATATACGACTAAATGAAGCGTTTCTGCTTTGAAACGACTAATTCAGCCGTCAGCAGAGTGAAGGAGCACAGATAACCCAGAGGAGGCTCCCCTCATCCCTGCTGTTGACACTGCAGCTCCCCACCGAGCGTATCGGTCTCCTCCGCGCTCCGACATGCTGCTGACTGTGTACTCAAACACTGCAGCTCCCTGCAACACTCGGACATTCGGCGGCTTTGAAGATTACGGGAGATCAAGTTTTGAAGGTTGCTGCCCCAGGACTGTAGAACAACCTCCCGCAGAGCCGCACATCTACAGCGGCTCCTCTTCCATCTGCTGCAGACCTTTCTGTAAACGCCTAATTTGTTAATAAAATAAAATACAACAATTCATCTCGACCTCAAAGGGGGGGAATCTTGCGAGCGCTCGACAAGGTTTTGCTCTGAGGTGAAACAACAGATGCATAAATCCACGTGCCCAGACGTTTGCTGGCGCTTGCCAAGGCGAAGGCTACTCCCAGAGGCCCGCGCTCTCGCTCTGATGCTGCTGAAGGGCAAAAAAAATAAATAATAAACAACAAAAAAAAAAAAACACATAATCCTGAGCCAGTTCTAGCCTGCAGACCATTCTTGATTGTGCGCTCGCTTCCTTCATCTCCGTACGCGGCTGAGACCTGGACATAAAAGTGAACCGTGGGGCGGAGAGATCAATGACAACCCCCCCGACCCACCCTGTGAATATTTTATGGTGAAAACCACATGAGGAGCTAATTCATGCTAACACACTTTTCACTGTCTGGAAACAGACCGAGTCAGAAATGAACCAGGAACAAAGTTTCTCCTGCGCTCTGTCATGAAGAACAGACCCATTCAGACCACATCTGGTCTCTGGAGTCCAGGTTAGAGTCCAGGTGTGAACACGGATCTGGTCTCTGTCCACATCTGGAGGTGGTCTAGGACACATCTGACCTCCTTGTTTCATCCCTTCCTTCCTTCCCTCATTATTTCCTTTCTTTCCTTCCTCCCTTCCTTCCTCCCTTCATTTTCCCATCTCGGTCTCAGAGTAAAGTTATTGAATAAAAGAAGTTGCACAATGACTCGTTCTTCATCTCCTTCGACGCTCAAACACGAAGCTGCAGTTTGGTTTGCTGCTCGGGTGAAGCCGGACGCTCTTACCTCTGAGGGGCGACTTCATGGCGGCCTCCACCATCCCGACAAGAAGCTGGAGACTCTTGGGGTCCTGGGCGAGGCCGGAGGCGAATGCTGCCAGGGCGTCGGCATGGCGACCCAAATACTGCAGCGCAACCCCCTGACGAAAGTAAGCCTGCGGACAGAAGAACAGACGTTCTGTCACCTTCAAGACTCAGTGAAGCACTTCTGGTTTGAGAAACGCTGCCAAAACGACACGAGTGTGATTTTTATCCAATATGGCAATGAAACTGAAGCAACAGAGGAAGAACGTTACATTCAGTCTGACTGTAGTAAAGCAGGTAATGTGGCTAAATTCAGTGGACAGTTGAGACTCAAGACTTTACACCTACTTTGGAAAATGAGTGGAGAAGACAAGGACACTGCTCTCTGTCCAAAAAGAACATTTCCACAAAACTAGTTCAGTTTGGAGTTTGGAACCACACCAAGAACTTGGGCACATGTGGCTCGTTGGTCTAGGGGTATGATTCTCGCTTTGGGTGCGAGAGGTCCCGGGTTCAAATCCCGGACGAGCCCATTATGTGAACGGTTTGACATTATTTATGTGATGAGAACCTATGTCAGGCACCAAAACAACGAACAGCTAGGCTTTTCTTGTCAAAGTCCGGACCTTAATCCAACAGAAATGATGTGGAAGGAAAACAATCCCCCAAGTTTCTGTAAACTACTGATTCCTAGCGTCTTAGTTATTTAGTGACAATGAGGTCATAGAATTTTGCAACTTTAATTTTCTTGAATGAACAGACACATCAGTATAATATTTCTGTATCATTAGTATGATTGGGTTCTCCTCATCTACTTTGAGGAGAACAACCACTGAATGTTATTCATGGGTTCAGCAGGTAAAAGGGTCCGGAGATGTTTTAAAGGGAGGTGTTTCAGTTCGGAAGCTTTTGGAAATGATCTCAACACTCTATGGGAGGAAAACACATCAGTCTCCAAGTCCACCATGAACAAAAGACGTCACTATCGTAAATACAGAGGGTTTATAAAAGTCTGCAAAGAATACAAAGTAATCCAAGAATACAAAGACCAGAGTTTCGAACTGTATCTGGAACCAACCTGAACATGGCTCGTTGGTCTAGGGGTATGATTCTCGCTTTGGGTGCGAGAGGTCCCGGGTTCAAATCCCGGACGAGCCCTTATTTAGTAATTTAATTCATCTGAACAAAAACTGGATCGTGCAGGAAGACGACGAGTCCAAGAACACAAGTGGTGCAACAAGATAACGAGCGGTGTCGTCTGCATAGAGCGTCTTTTTGCTTGTTTGTTTTTTCTTAAAACAAATAAAAGCCTAAAACCTTGATGAGTTTAAATATGTGACTCTTATATTTTCCTAAATTTAGCTCAAGAACGAGCCCAAGAACACAAGTGGTTCTCCAAGGAGAACCAGATAAATGTTTAGGAACAAATCAAAGTCCTGACCTTCATCCAACAGAAATGTTGATGGAAATAGAAACATCTCACAACTGAACTGGTTCTGTTTTGAGAAACAAGCTGCTGTAAACACTGATCAGCTGTTACCACAAACATTTAGTTGATGTTGTTTCTGCACAAGGGAGCGTTTTCTTTTAATAATAATAAAAACAGAAGATCCAGCTCTGTCCAGACACGTTCACTCTGAACCATTTGGACTCGAACTACAGAACCACCTGATTACTTGTCAGCGTCAAATAGATGGACAACGGGAGAATCAATTACTACGAGGTCATGGTTTCCCTCTTAAAAGTAGCTTGTTAAGGTCAGATGGGTTAGTGGCCATTAAAAGGCCTCGATACCACATGTACACATTCGTTCTCACACACTTCACTAGAGCCTGGTTTCACAGACAATGAATCACGACATTAAATTCATGAGGAGGATCGAGGAGACGACACTGGTGACCACACCGTAACTTAATCATCTCGTCCACCTCTTTCCGCGTCTTCCTTCCTCCGACATCCATTCATCACCCCCTCCCTCCCTCCCTCCCCTCCCTCCCTCTCCTCCCTCCCTCCTCCTCCAATTCAAACATAATCTGTCGGGACAGAGAGTGAATGAAGACAAAGAGGAGAGGAATTAGATTACATGGACGCTCCTGTCCGGCCTGACACTTTCTACCGCGGCGCTCGTCTTTGTCCTCGTCCTCAGACGGCTTCATTGAAACAAATGGAGTCCGGGGGTCAAGTCTAATCCGACGCATTAAGGCTTCTGGCCTTTTGTCGCGTTGGTGTCTCTGCTGAATATGAACAGGCCACGATGTGGAAGATTAACACAAAACTGTGACAAATGTTTGGTGATTTCAGCTGCGACACTTAATCTAAAGCCAGGAGTAGAAGGTTATTTCATGAAAACTAAATAAAAAGATGAAACTGGCAATTTAACAATCTGAATTTACTGATTTATCTTAGCTCTCAAAGATAATAAATAAAACATCTTTGGGTTTTGCGGCTTTGTTGGAGAAAATTAAATATTTAAATGTGTAATTTTTTAGACTCTATTATCAGTTTGTGCCATTCAACTACACCTACACATAAAACTGTGCACACAACACTAAAACTGAAAGCTAAACCAACTTTTATGGCCCCGCAAGTAGAAAGTTATTTCATTAAACTGGAAATTAGTCTTAGTTGTCAGACATAATAAACAAAGAATCTTTGGTTTTGTGGCTTTGTCGGAGAAAATTTGTATTTAAATGTGTAATGTCTATTGTTTCTAACATCTTATAGACTCTATTATCTGTTTATGGCATTCAAATACACCTGTTGCCCACTAAAATTATTTAAAAAGACTAAAACTCTAAGCTTAACTGAATTTTTAGACTCCACAAGTAGAAAGTTCTTTTTGAACCAATCAGAGCTCTGGACACCAGTTGTGTTTGAGTAAATTCTGCACGATGCAATATGTCATTTTCTACTCACTTCATTGATTAAAGTCAATGGGTTCACCAAAATTCAGGTGAACCCATTGACTTCTTATTTTTTAATCGTGTGCCAACTTTCATTACCCAAGAACAAAACCTCTTAGAGAGATTCTGACTTTTGTGACAGAAACTTCAGAGTCTTGGTTTTTAAAAGAGACCAAGATTCATGAATGAGCTCCAACATGTTCAAATGAACAGCATTCAATTAACTTTGGGTATGTCCTAAATTAGCTCTCAAAGATAATAAACAGAACATCTTTGAGTTTTGTGGCTTTGTCGAAGAAAATTAAATGTTTAAATATGCAATTTTTGTTCTTTGTGTATATTTATTGGAATTTTCTAACACCTTATAGACTCTATTATCAGTTTATGCCTTTAAAATATGCCTGCTGCACATTTAAATGATTTAAAAACACTACAACTGAAAGCTAAGCTGACTTTTAGACTGAATTTAATGATCCACGAGGGAAATTAATTATCAGTTATCATTAATTAATTACAGATTAATTGCAGACCAAATGGTCGAGCAGTTCGTTTAACTTAGCGACTGTTATTTAAGCTTTTCATTTATTTATGCTAGCCAGTCATCTTTCTAAAACCACTGCATGACTCGTGATGGAGAGTTAAGTTAAAGTACCTTAGTTCCACTTCAACAAGAGACACAAAAGCAGAGACAGAGAGTTGTGTTAAATCCAGACACACTGGTCAGACGAGGCCGAGATGCAGCGACTCTGATTTAGCTCCTAGCGCCGAAGCCAAGAGTCCACGCTGAGAGGAGAGCGAGACGGCAGCCTGGCCTCTGACCCTCGTCCCCTCGTCCCGGGCCGGTAGCCGGGGTGACATATGGACGCCCCACCTGTCTGCCTACTTCTACTTATCCCTGCCCCTCAAATCTGTCGCCTTCACGCTGATTTGGCTGCAGCTCGGAGGATGCAGGGTTTCACATTTGGGCATTCGTCTCCCGTTCTCGGGGATAATTTCAGTCAGACGAGGATGATTATAGCTAAACTATAATCACCATTATCTCAGTGTGTGAGCAGACGGGTGGAACAATAAGGTAAGGATGAGCAGTGTGTGTGTGTGTGTGTGTGTGTGTGTGTGTGTGTGTGTGTGCAGGTGTGTGTCAGAGCTTTTTACCCCCATCCAGGGTGTAAACATGCCAGAATCAGACAGAAAGTGACAGCAGGAAGAGTCTACCTCCTCCACCACCTCCAGCCTGCTGCTCACACACATCCGGCCTGTTAGCTTCTTGCCAGCTAAGCTCACACAGACAGTCTAACACATTTACAACACACTTTTTTTTTTTTTTTTTTAGTCTGTCTCTCAGCAGCGTTTCGCAGCATCTCTGTAAAACCTTGTCAGATCACAGAGTGTCTTCAGGAAGCGTCTGGCTCAGTCTGGTTTCAGGTGTTTCACACTGATTAGCTGACAGGCCTGTGTCCGATAAAGAGACGCGATCGATAAAAGAGTCAAAAAAGAGTCCAGGCTAATTCTGGTTCTATGTCAGCGAGTGTGTTTGCACCTCCTGTAGTTACACTTCTCCTGGGGATTCGCTGACAGAGGAAACTTAACAATGGGTCTGATTTAAAACCTGGAGCAACAACAACTTCCTGAACCGAGACGTTACAAAATTTAGTTTTTTGTGACAGAAAGATGGTCTTCAATCTCTCCTGCAACAATTTAGTGTCTTCAGTTAGCAACTGTTAGCCGAGAGGCTAAGAATCTAGGAGAAGCTACTACTAACTGGGAGGCTAGGAAGCTACTACAAGTTGGGAGGCTATGAAGTGATAATATTAGCTGGGAGGCTTGGAAGCTAGGGAGAACTACTATTAGCTGGGATTAGCTAGGAGGAGCTCCTACAAGCTAAAGGGCTAGGAAGCAAGAAAGTGCCACGATTAGCTGGGAGGCTAAGAATCTAGGAGAAGCTACTATAAGTTAAATGGCTATGAAGCTAGGAGGTGCTGATATTAGCTGGGAGGATAGAAAGCTAGGAAGCTACTATATGATGGGAGGCTAAGAATCTAGGAGAAGCTACTACTAACTGGGAGGCTAGGAAGCTAGGGGGAGCTACATTAGCTGGGAGGCTAGGAAGCTACTGTAAGTTGGGAGGCTAGGAAGTGCTAATGTTAGTTGGAAGGCTTGAAAGCTAGGGAGAGCTACTATTAGCTGAGAGGCTAGAAAGCTAGGAGAAGCTCCTACAAACTAAAGGGCTAGGAAGGAAGGAAGTGCTACTATTAGCTGGGAGGCTAGGAAGCTACTGTAAGTTGGAAGGCTAGGAAGTGCTAATGTTAGTTGGAAGGCTTGGAAGCTAGGGAGAGCTACTATTAGCTGAGAGGCTAGGAAGCTAGGAGAAGCTAGGAGAAGCTCCTACAAGCTAGAGGGCTAGGAAGCAAGGAAGTGCTACTATTAGCTGGGAGGCTAAAAGGCTAGGAGAAGCTACTATAAGTTAAAGGGCTATGAAGCTAGGAGGTGCTAATATTAGCTGGGAGGCTAGGTAGCTAGAAAGTGCTACTATTAGCTGGGTGGGGGGTAAGAATCCACGAGAAGCTACTATTAGCTGGGAGGCTAGGAAGGTAGGAAGAGCTACTATTCGCTGGGGGGCTAAGAAGCTAGGAAGTGTTACTATTAGCTGGGTGGGGGGTAAGAATCTTGGAGAAGCTACTATTAGCTGGGAGGAAGCTAGGACGCATCGCTGGCTGCTCTTTCACTCGTGTTTTTCCACTGATGTTGTCTTGTGCTTCATTTTGTAGTGATTCAATATGTTGTTTTATTAGAAAAGAAAACTCTGTACACATGCAGCTCTGCGGTAAACTGAGGACAAACACTGTACGATATGATCTGCTGAACACAGCAGAGCCTTCAGCAGCCGAAGAGACAAATATTCCCCGCAGGACACAGTGGAGACAAAACACGTTGCAAGAAATAAAAATACATGTTAGATATTTTTAAATAATCCAGGAGCCAAGATGGAGACTGAAATACTGACCAGCCAGATTAAAAGTTACGGCTCTAACAAAGAGATTAAAGACAGTCAGATACATCATAAAGATCAAAGACAGGTTTGTAAGAATAAAGTCTGACCCTCTGATGTGGCCAGAAATAAAGTCAGGATGAAATAATATGTGGAGATATTACAGCATGGGTCGAACTGGTGAACCAACTAAAAATGATAACTGATCAGTTCAAGGAGAGAGGTGGGGAGCGATAAAAGGATGCACACCGGATGAACAGATGCTTCAATTACTGCTCGTAACTCACATTAATCGAGAACAGATGGCGACACAAGTGGTAGGAGAGAGGGAGAGCGATGATGGCCGAGAGAGGACCACATAAACCAGGCGTGATGGAGATTGATGCCTTTGGAAATCAGAGAATCAGCCTCAAAAACACACAGACCTCCGCTCTCATTTCATCTGGACTCAAACTGGGTTCAACCTCTTTTTTTTTTTTCTGTCCCAACTTTGCTCCTCGCTGAGCGTCCGATCAAGGTTATACGAACAAATAATATTTAGTTACCGCGTCCTCCTCCCGCTGGGTCATTACCAGGACTCAATGCAGCGCGTTTTACTTTTATTTAGCAATAAAAACAAACTGAATATCATGCAAAGTAGAAGTAGAACACTGTGCAAATAGATGGTCTCAAAATCTTAGGTAAGTGTGTACTGTTGTTTCAGAACCATGAACTTCATTGCTGCATGTGCAACAGTGACGACACAAGGCAAAAAAGAGGATGAGCTATCAAGTCTTTACGTACACGAACATGAACACATTGTTTATTAACCACATGCCAGTGCATTTTAAGATGGAATTACACACAGTCTAATAATAACTATATATATATTTACTGGTTTAGTTTGTTAGCAGCATCGTGCGAGGAGCCACTTGTGCTCAGATCTCAGTTCTGTCCTCAGTATGAAATAAAACATGTACATAATTTTATGCAAAGTAGAAGTAGAACACTGTGCGAATAGATGGTCTCAGAATCATAGGTCAGTATCTACTGTTGTCTCAGAACCATGAACTTCTTCTTTTCTGCGTGTGCAACAGCGACGAAACAAGGCAAAAAAGAGGATGAGCTATCAAGCCATGAACACATTGTTTATTAACCACATTCCAGTGCATTTTTAAGATAGAATTACAACAATAACTTGGATTAATTTACTGGTTTAGTTTGTTAGCAGCATCGTGCGAGGAGCCACTTGTGCTCAGATCTCAGTTCTGTCCTCAGTATGAAATAAAACACGTGCATAATTTTATGCAAAGTAGAACATGGTGCAAATAGATGCTCATTGCTGTTTCAGAACCATGAACTCTTTGCTCTTTTCTGTTTGTGCAACAGTTGAGATGTGATACAAAATTAGCCTGTTGCTTGCTGAGGTTTGTTCAGTGTCAGATACAAGTTTAGCTCCAACTCATTCACACACACAATTTATTTCTATTTATTTCTTAACTCTCTTAGTTGTATTTTTATGGCTAAAAGTAATGAATATATCATCGAGACGTATTAGGGGACGATTTTGCTTTTCGTCTGGAGCCCTGATATTGGGTAAACTGTTATACTGTTGCATAAAATACGCCAAAACAGTAACTTGGGTAAATATTTCATACATGCAGAGCTGGAAGAAAAGTAGCACCAATTAGAAACAGGTTTATAAGATTATGATTACGACAGAAATTACGGCAAAAATAACAAAGTGAAACATTGGGATTTCAGTGTTTGATGACTGATGACTCCATCACTTCACAACAGCAGCTTCATTGTGCGAACTCAACACTACTCAACACCGTACTTATCCCACAGTGGGTGATGTGGAGTCGTGCTGTGTGAGCTGTGAGGTCATTATTTAAGAGCCTGTGAGGGAGTCATTAAAAACAGCGGCGCGTATTGTGAGGATGCCTCCTTGTAGAATTTAAGGCATCTTCTAACGAGGCTCGAGTCAAGTTAAACCCGTGTTCTGTTACTCACAGTCTGGGAATTAGAGTCGCTCTGATCTCACACAACGGCCTGATTCAAACTGTTTGTTGTGTTTCTTTTTTATTTCTAGCTTGTAAAGCATCGCGGTGCAGAAATGATGCAGCTGAGTCAGCATCTTTACAGAAAACACATGAAAGGGAAAACACAATAATCCAACACAGATAAGAAGCAAACTGAGGCTCGGTGCAGAAATATTCACAATGTGAAGCCGTGAAGTCAACGGGTCCAGTTTGGAGGGACGAGGATGTAACTGATCACTTCACTGATTAACCACATGTGTGGAGACACTTAAATAGAATTATAGTTACTCTGTTTATATTCAGTAATTAATTGAACTGGTTGGATTTAATTAATCAGTTCAGTTTATGAGCAGCTACGTGTGAGTGAACACTTATGCTCAGATCTCAGTTTTATTCAGTTTAATTCAAACTCCTGTTACATGTTCAAAGGATCATTAAACACACTGAAAAGGTCTTTTTTTTCATGACGTATGACGTTTATTCATTTACTTTGTTGACATTTACTTTATTTAAGTTGTGTTTTCCACCTAATTCAGGTGTTAATTAAGAAACGTATATAAATATATTATATAATGTATAAATGTCTTATTTTCTGTACATTGTTTTGTAAATTTTACTTCTACCTCATTGTTATTCTTATTTTATTTTATTTATTTATTTATTTTATATTTATTATCTTATCTCGGGACTCCTTGGATAAAATAGTTTCCCTGCAGAGAATAGAATAAAACAGAATAAAGTGATCGTGAGTCTTGAATTAATATTGTATAACTTGGTTATATTTCATATCTATATATTTGATTAATTATCATAAAGTCAGATTTATATTTGTGACAGATTTCGATATAAATCCATCATGAAATTATATATTTGTTATATGTTCTATATATAATTATAAAAGAAATTGTACTTATGTTATTAAACTAATTAAGTCTGTGTTTCAGAATCAAACTCATGTGACTGGTGTTGAGAAACGACCTCAACTAAAATCTACTGGGCAGGTTCCAGGTCACAGACATAGATTTATATGTGACAATCATCACACGTCATTTACTCACTTATTTATTTACATTATTTTTTTTCTTTTGTCTGTAAATTTGTACATATATAAACATGACACATATATATTGTGTGAATTGAAATCAACTCATTAATTACTGAGAAAGGAGAATAAATAAGCTTTCGGACGTGTTATGTTAATATTGTTTTTGTCATTTTGACTATTTTTTGATTTGTTGTTTCTGTATTTTTTTGTTCTCATGTTCCACATAAAGCCTTCATCCACTGGTCTTCAATAGTCGCTAGTTAGTAGAGGAATAAAAGTCCACTTAGACCAAAGTGAAACTATTTTCTCCCACACACCAACTGTTCACTGGTTAATGCTCATGAATATTTATCACTGTTTCACTGGGACACTCGCTAAGATGCAATAATTGAGTTGGAGCGGCCATCACTACTGTTTCCACTGGGACCAATAAAGATGTTACACCACCAGCTGTGGTTGGGTTCCTCCCCCCAAACAGACCTCCACATCCAGACTAAAGGCTTCCAGGTCTGTGCGCTGCTGAAATACAGATATATGGCTTTAAATGTTCTTAAATGTTAGACACGTGTCGGTCTGGAGCTGCTCTGTCGTCCATGAAGCTCAGAGATGTGACATCAGGGTGAGATGGTCTAATGATCTAATGAGAGGAGTCGCCTTCTGTCTGATGTGTGACCAGCTCAAGAGAAAACCAAGCTCCACATCATTAACTTCATCTGACAACTGGGAACCGATTCCACACACGGATGAGTCAGAACTACATGTCAAAGTCACAGATGAAACAAATTATTGTCTTGTAACGACGTAAGTGTCTGTACTCAACAACAATTAGAAATGAGTAACAGACTGTATGAAAAGTGGACGTCATGACAGGTCCTCAAATGGCAATTCAAAGCAGGTGGAGCTCCCCCTGTTGGCTGGCTGCAGTACAGGTCGCATCCTTTATGTGTTAATATAATGCTGATGCCCACCAATCAGGCGTAACATTATGACCACCTTCCTAATATAGTGTGGATCATCCCAAAGATACTTGATCAGTTTGGGATCTAGTTGTTCCTAAAGCGTTTTTGTGTGTCAGTGTCAGGTTCAAGGAGTGTCATTGCTATGGGGTGGGGGGGTGGGGGGGTCTGGTCTGGTCTAGGTGGGTCCCAGTAGAACACTGAACTATCACAAGATGGTTTGAATGTTATTAACTTCTCCCGTCAGGGGTCATAACAAGAGATCAATCGATATGGATTTTTTTAGAGCCGATACCAACTTTTTTTGATACCGATACCGTTTTTTCTCCATTTACATGATAAAAATGATACAATAGAGCACAGTCAGAAGATGATTATCTTACAGGCAGCATTAGTGTTACACATTGGCTTTAACAACAACACATATTCCTACCAAAAACTTAACAACAGCACAACAGCTCTGTGGACAGTGACTGATTGACAACCTTAAGTATTAGTTTTGCCAGAAAGAGAAGAAAAAAAAAACGTCAGCTACCAAACTCCAACAGTAAAAATTAGGGCCGTTGCTAATGACTTTAATGTGTTGGGGCTGAGTGATAAAGTAAATAGGTCATTGTTTGTTAACGATTAACAAAAAATAACCAAAAGAAAAAGTTTCTTTTTTCCAACTCTTATTTTTCTCAACATGACTGCAAGAGTTTTCCAGCTTCCAGCTGCACACACTCTGCTGGTGTGGGCGGGGCCATGTATGGGCTGCACAGGGCTGCAGCTTCTCCAGCAGCACAGGGCTGCCCGTGGATGCGCCCGTCTGTAAATCGTGCCGAGGCAAAAAACAATAAAAAAGGCAAATATCAGCCCGAGATATCAGCCAGCGGATACATTGGTCGATCTCTGGTCATAATGATGTGGGTGATCTTCATCTTTTGGTTCCACTGGCAGATTTAGAACCTCTGTTTGGTTCACATCCATTTCACTTTCACGCATCTTAATAAAATCCTGTTGTTTGTTCAAGTTAGACGAACATCTGTGAAGTTTCTCCAACTCGATTCAGGTGAGATTTCTTTTTTGAACTCTTGCCGTCTGAGCTCATCTTGTGCGTTCATGTGGTCTGGTATGAATTATTTCAGAAAACAAACTCACTGTGGATCCAGCTCCTCTCTCAGATCAAAGATAAACCGAGCTGCTGAGGCTGAACGTCTGCGCTTTAGCGTAAATCAACACATGAGGACGGCGCTAAATCTCCCCGTGAAACCCTGAGAAACGTCTGGAGGTCGATGTAAAGGAGCAGCTGACACATTTCTTCCTGTTTTTATCTCTCAGCTGCTCAAACACCTGATCCTCAGCCTCTCCGTCGGCTTCTTGTAAACATCCGTCCAAACACACCAACGCTTCGAGATCCACGGAGAGAGAGTGTGTGAGGATAACCCCGGACATTTAACCTCCTGCTACAGACTGAATTACTCCGAGCCAGAATTAAAGAAAAGCCTTTTCTCTGTCACACACAAGTAATCCAAGTTAACCTCAGCACCGGGCTCCGGTCCCTCGGTGACCAAAACCAATTCCCCTTTTTTCTTCCCTCCCTGCTCCACTTTATCTGCAGACCCAGACCCAGACTCGCCTCCTTGACCCTTTCATGTACATGAATATCAGCCGCCATCTTCCCCACACACACACATACACACACACACATATATATAAACACACTCGAGTCGTAGCACTTGAAAGAGGAAAATATGCATAAAGGGGAAGTGGGGAGGAAGGAGGACAAGTGGCCTTCTGATCCCGTTAACTGTAGAACAGCAGCGGGGTTTGGGTTCTCTCACGCTGGGTAATTAGACTGTCACTCAGCGGGTTTGATCGGTTGATTGCCTCCGTGACCTCTGACCTCCGCGGGAACGCGTTGTACCTGCCGGGGACGGAAGTCTGGGGTCATTAGGAAGAGCTGAAACAACACCAGCGTAGAAATCTCTACTAAAAAAACAAAAAAAAAATACATGTCTGAACTGCTCACTCGCTCTGTTTTTATTTATTTTTCCGTTCTGTGACCTGAAGTTGGACCAGAGCTGCACCAAACGATTCATTTTATAATTAATGTGTCGACTATTTTCTCAGCAGCTGATTAATCCCTTGGTTACCTACTAAAATATAACTTTAATGAATCTTCTTTAACCTCCTGAGACCTGAGCTTTTATTTGGTTTGCATTTTTAATTTCTCCCAGGTGTTTGGGATCAGTAGGACCTAGAGACGTATAAACTAAGCTAAGCATCATCTTTCAACAGGAAGTAGTAGTTTTTAGGGAAAAAAAACTTAGTCCTCATATGTGGACACTGGTATCATTTCATTATTTGTATTATAAAGGAGTCACCAATGTGTGATGAGCAAAGACAATGAAGTCCAACGTCCTCAAACGAGTACTTGATAATTAGCAAAAAATGACTAATTTGTTGAAAAGCACGTCATGTCAAACTACAAATATTAACAAGCATAAATAAATAACCTTTGTTACCACTAGATGGCAGACTAAAGCATCCACTAATGAGGACAAATGGGTTTAAATGAAGCAGAATAAGCTGTGATAAAACCTAAAACTTAACGTCCCCATATGAGGACGCAGGGTCTCAGGAGGAGCTCTAATGGGTTTGGCTTCACTTTTGAGGAACTGTTTCGTTGTCCATCTTTATACAGTCTATGGTTACAACCAACAACAACCTACACTGTGATGCTAACCACAGCTAAACGATGCTAACACCCGCTAAGAGTGTTAACGTTAATGGAAATCTACCTGGTTTTACTTTTAGAGGTCTGGGCGAGCAGAAACAATCTGGTTGAAAGAAAAGGTGACATGCTATCTGTTAGCATCACCATTAGCATCTCCATCAGACTAAATTTTCTGAAATAGCCCAAATACTCTCAGCTACAGTTGGAAGTAGTTTCAATTTTAGTCAGTGTGTAAACACTCACTTCATCTATTGGGTTTCTGGCTAAATTGGGCACCGGGTGGAGCTTCTGTAAGATGCTTTGCAAACCCACCTCCACCCCAGCTCCTCCTAGTTTCACTCTGAATGTCATTTCTGACGCCAGGTCTGGTTTGCACCAAAAACAAAATCAGGTAAATGGTAATAAAGCCTCTTAGAATGAGCCGTTCCTGCCCGAGATACTGTTTAATATATATTTACATATATTTTTGTAATTATGCAGCAAACTGTGTTTTTCCTTTACTACAGTGACCAGGGTCAACGCTCCTCCTCCTCCTCCTCCTCCTCCCCCTCCTCCTCCTCTCTTGGTCTTAATTAGAGCCAAATCATCTAGGGAGAGATGAGGAGAGGTGGAGGACAAGAGGGGAGAAAGGGGGAGAGAAGGAGTAGCAGTGAGGCCAGTGATTACTCAGGAGGGTGGAGGAGGTGGAGGAGGAGGAGGAGGGTGGAGGAGCATAGTTCTCCCTCAGTGAGTCGGGCTGAGGAGGAAAGTCCCTGATGATTAGAGCTCCTCTCTGTTTCAGACACATTCACAGTTTCTACGGACGACGAGAATAAAAAACAACAGAAATAAATAAACTAAGAACCAAAGATGGAGAAAGATGGAGACATCTGGGTCTCCTCCTCCTCCCTCTCCTCCTTCCACTCCTCCGTCTCCTCCTTTACCTCCTCTATGTTGTCATGTATCTGTTTTTCTTTTATCACAACACTAAACATTTTCTCTTCCTGTTTCTGACGAGTTGAACTCAGACTCCAGATAATTTCTGGAGGATTCTTGTTTCTAAAGGAGTCAAACATCAACAAGGTCGATATTTAAACCAGTAAAACCACCAGCTACTGGACAGAATCAGGTTCTTGTCTTTTTAAAAAGAATCCTAATGTTCTGCCGTTCCACGTTCTGACAGCCTCTAATGAGACCGGGAGTCTTGTTATGGGTGTGAGGCTGAAGCAGAGAAAGACACGACGGTTTTTAATGGCATCTGAAAAGGTGACAGCGCTCGTCACAGTCAAAGCATCATCCTGCACATTCTTTCTTTCTCTTTGACGTTTGACTCCCTCTTTCTTTTTTTCTCGCACATTTCTCCGCCCGCCTCCCGTTCTTTCTCTTCCTCTTTCTAACCTCTGGATGAAGGATAAACTCATTTAAGGTGACATATGAAGCCGTGACAGCTTTCGTAAAATCTAATCTGCTGTGATGGTGACGCGGCGAAAGCAGATTTCATTCCTCCTCAGACTCTTTAAATTCATTTATTTCCTCTAAACGTCACATAATTTCACAGAAAGCTGATTTCTCCTTCTTCTCCTCCTCCTCTGGGTTAAGCCTTGGAGGGTCTGTTCCTCTCCATGTCGGACTCAAACCTTCACGGTTCCCACAGAATAAATCCGTTCTGACTCTTGTGATCCCCTGACTTTTCCTCCGTGATACTGACCCTTGTGGTTTCCAGGGAAAAGTCTCGACAGCGACCGGACGTCTCGCCCTGAGATTTGGTGCGAACGTCCTCACTGACATTAACTCATTTAGAAACAACGAAGCCAAAGTGATTTGTGGTTAAAATCCAATACAAACATAAATAGACAGCAGGGTGGAAGTAAATTAATGAAAGCACAGAGAACGAGTAATGAGGAACAAACATTGATGAGCATTTAAAGGTGAATCATTCCACAACGAGAGGCTGCCGAGTCTTAAAAATTATGCGAACAGCAACACCAGTGTTTATTTTACTCGTCTTTGTGTCTTTCAGGAACCAGTGACGTCATTGGTTCTCAGAAGAACTACAAGCCAATTAACCCTCTGAGTCACGAGTATAATTGGCCGTTTTGTGACTACTTTTGGTTTTTATATTTCATCTTGTTTCATTCTTTTCAGCACAACCTCACCTGTGTCATTTTACAGTTATTTTTTTTTAATTTTTACAAACTGTATTAACACACTGGACGTAAAACCATCAAATCCAAGCATAAAAAAGCCAGATATTTCACTGTGAAAACCACAAAACATGTTTAACAAACCATTTATACCAACTTAAAATGCAAATCTAAAGTGTAAATTTCAAAAGCTTATAAACAAATTCAGCAAACAACAAAGCTATTTATAACTATCTCCATTAAAATGCAGGAAATGCAAATAACGCATTTTTGTACAACTATTTACAACCATTTACTAAACTATCTGGTGTAACAATAACATCTAAAAGTCTCTTTCTCTTTGTCTGCAGTCGCTCCATAGACTGAATATAGCCTCACTCCCTCACAGGACGTTCTGCTATTGATGCTTTCACCGATACTTTATAAGATTAAGTTTAAGAAACCTTTATTTCTCCCTCAGTGGGGAAACTGCAGTTTAGAACGGTAAACAAGAGAGCAGCAGGAATATCAGGACTAAAAAGTGTAGGACATAAAGGATAAATAATCAAATAAAATAGAATAACATACACATGTTATAGCGTAATGTGAGACAGCAGAGAGAAGAAGAGGCTGCAGCTGCATTAGCTGAGCCAGAGAAAATGGCTGGTCTTTAGCCACTGTGGATGTTTTTTCTGAATTATCCAACCTTCTTTCCTCATTTTAAAATTAAAAAAGCAATAAACAATTCCTTAAAATATCAAAGAAACCATGTTTGCTGTGTCAAACTGAATGACAGGGTTTCCTTATTAATGTAGATTCCTCGCACATACTCTAATAAAAGCTCCAGTCACTGTTTTTGCAGTGAGGACGTTGTGCTATTGATGCTATCACCTATACTTTTTAAGATCAACATTAAGAAACCTTGAAATTGTAGTTTACAACATCATACAAGAGAGCAGCAAAAATATCAAGACCAATACGTGAAGGGTATAAAAGATAAATAATAAACATGTTACAGAGAAGAAGAGGCTGCAGCTGCATTAGACTGTATGAAACCAGTCTTTTTTCTTCCTCTAAACGTAATCAAGCATAATTTTAGCTAAACATGACAACATTTAATGCAAACACTCCTTTTCCTCTAATAAAAGCTCCGTTACTCCGGCTGCAGCTCGCTCAGGTTTGGCTGTACATACGTTCTCCTACTGCTGCTGTCACCTCTAATAATTATAAATGGCACCGGTCCCAAATGGCAATTAATTTAAAGAGTTAGCACGCCTCCCATTTGTGCCCTCTGCCTCAGTGTTTTCCTGCTCTGAGCCCCGCTTCATTCTTTCATTAACGCTCTGGGCTCATCAGTAAGCATGGCCCACTTTAGGCTCAATTTAGACGAGCTGCTTCTGCACGAGCCAGCCAGTGAATTGAGATGTCACGCCCATTGTCTGCCAATTACAATTCAATTTAGCAGAAGAAACGCTGGGGAATGTGATTATAGGCAACAGTCTGCGCATCAGAGAGGTCGACGTATGAAGGGAACCTGGGATTTTTTTTTTCCACCTTTCACTCAGCGCTTTCATATTCTGAAGTGGCTTCTAGTTCGTCTTCCTCCTCCTGAGACTTTCCACATTCAGGAGCTTTCGCTTTTTTTTTTCAGACAGCGTGACATTTGCACCTCCCCACTGTCTCGCTAAGAAGCCAGAGCAATGAATACAACATGCAGCGACACACACACTCACAACATATTCAGCGCTGTAGCCGCACAGCAAGCAGAGTCTGATAAAAATGTGCTGGAAACCTGTCTGTGTTTCATGTCTGCATGTCACATTTCTAATAGCTTTTTATCTGAATTAGTCACAAACATTCACCCTCTCTGCTGCTTCGTGGTGCTTTTAATTAACTGAGTCAAACTGTGTAGGACGCGATTAAAGGCTCAAATTGCTCTTGATTTAAAAAATCCGATAAAAAAAAAAAAAAGCATCAAAAATCAAAAAACAAAAGATCTCTATTGATTTTTTTACATATGCGCCATTTCCTGCATCCTCTCGTTATAAATCTTTGATGAGATTAGTAAAAATTGTTACTAATCCTCAGTTTCAAATTACCTTTTGTTTTCTTTGTTAAATCCTGTGTCTACTTTCTTGGACTGAACAAAAGTTAAAGCCAAAATACGTCAGAATTGGACGCCGCCATCTTTGAAATGGTGACGTCTTTTGCAGTAGTGAGTAAAGGGGGTGGAGCCACGTATTTAAGCCCCTCCCATTGATCCACATCTTAATATGGGAACACATTATCATTTCTACCTCTTGGTGGTAGTTATTAGTCATCCAGGTTATAATTTATCCAATAAACAAACCCAAAACGAGGGCAAACTGGACTGAAAGAGTTTCCTGGAGACATTTCATGCTTCTATCTACAATAACTAGGTCTGAGATCAATAGATAAATAATAAATAAGGTGTTTGAACTTATGCTTAATACCAGAACCTCGATGAAGACAAGATGATAAATTGGCCAATTAGTGTAAATATATCGGTTATAAAACATCACAGTACAACAATGTTTCTGACAATTATATGTAACTATAAATAACATTTGTTATATATGAGACTATGAGCAAACACAGGTACTGAATGAGTCCCAGCTCTGGTGGGTCAGGTCCACTGAGACCTGGAGCAGGTATGAAACTAAAAATAGGTGCAGCTACCAAACATATGAACACACGCTATCCCCTCTCCTCTCTGTTATTCCCATCACTGCACAGACCAGGGCTGCTCATTTCTCCTCAGTCGTCTGTTTTGCTCTGTGACGTTTCGTCCTCTCACTCTGTTCGGTAACGGAGACGTCCACCGTCTCCGACTTGTCTGTGATGGGACGTCCAACGAGCACGTAGTTCCACATCTGGAGATGAGCTCAGCCCTCTCTCCTCCTGGTGTTGTGTGTTTAATATAAAGGCCGGTGGGAAGTGCAAACGGAGAATCAATGAAAATTTACAAACACAAGGTAACAGGAAGGACGGAGAAGGAAGGAGGTAAAGTACCAGCAGACTGAGCGGAAGAGAAACTAGAGCTACATGTCTGAGGAGAAGGTTAAATGAAAACTACTTCAATGCACCGGTTGGAACAAAGTCTATCTGTCACATTGCTTCAGTTTTTAACTTAACTTAACTTAACTTGTGTTTTAGATTCACTGCCTAACCTTTGGAAAAGCTGCAGGAGGCGCTGTGCTCCGATTAATCCCAACCAACAGGTATCCACATGAAGCTTCCTGCATGAACACAAAGTGTCCGTCCAGAGAGAGAAAGAGCTAAAGAGCCAGATAATATGTCTAACACCTGAAACGAAGCCACTGAAGTACAAGTAGTAGCATAATATAGTAGTATAAAGATGGACGGAGGAACAGCTCCTCTAAAGTGAAACCAAATCAAGTAGAGCTCCCCCTGGTGGTCGGCTACAGTATAGTTAGTTAATATAATGTTGACGAATGTTGAATTTTTTTTGAATAACTTTAGTTTTAGTTACTTGACACTACAGAAACAGGATGTGACATGATGGCACCCACCAGTTGTCATGCCAACCGCTCCATAAAGAAACCCTGTGGGCCTGTGAGACTTGTAAAATAATAATAATAATAATTAAAAAGTGTATAATCAAGCATTTCCTTGTGACTGGTGGAGGTAGAGCAGAGCGTAGTATTAATTAAACGAAAACACGAGTCTGGAGGAAGTGTGGGCGGGGCATTGATACCGTGGCTCCGCCCTCAGACCGTACTGACCAGACTCTGGTTTCACAGTAGCAAGATGGCGCCGCCCATATTTACAAGAAGACAGCCTCAGTCTTAGGCATAGAGAGGAAGTGGAGACACATTGTCCATATTCATATACAGTCTACGGTGCAAACTGTTAGTTAACATATTTTTTGCTTATGCTAATTGCTAACATGACCAGCACATCATACTCAAAACTACCATCATCTCCACTATTCTCCAATTTAAATATGGAACATCAGGACAACTTCTCCTACCACAAAGCATTATTTTAGAAGAAGTATGAAAATCTTCTTGGTTGAACTCTTTAAATCCCACTTGTTTGCTTTAAAGAGCCCACACAAAGCAGCTCTGTGTATTTATATGCATGAACGTAGCAGACTCTAGGCTCTGTGCTAAAGGTAACGGAGTCTCAGTTCTCTCCTGCTGCACCGAGGATGTGGCAGAGGATTAATCTCCTCCTGAAGCAGCAGCCTCACTTTGAAAAGGAGTTCAAGTGAACAAAAAACGAAATAAAAATCCCAGCGGACCCAGATTTTAAACACATTTACAGATAAAGTGAGTCATTACAGGCAGATGAAGTGAGACCCGGCTGATGTTACCACACATCTGTTCCGCCTCAGTGGGTGTGAAGCATTGAAGAGGAGCTACAGAGGAGCTGAGCACCGAGGTGTGATGGTTATATCTGAATGAAGAGGAGAACGTAAAGACAGGAGGAAAGAAAACAGAGGAGGAGGAGGAGGAGGAGGAGGAGGAGGAGGTGTGCTAGTCACACAGGGTCCTCCTCTTGTCTTTATTCTGCTTACATGAAAGAAAGACATTTTTTCCCTTCTCATGAGAGCAGTAAAGGGATGAGAAGGAGAATCAGACGGTATCTGTGTGAACAGACGGGGTGATAGGCGTGAAATAAACGGGAGGAGGTATATCAAGCGGAGAGAGACGAGGAAGGTAAAAAAAAAATAAATAAAAAAGAATAAAAAAACCTGAGGATATTGGAGCCGTGCGGCTCCATGAACATGACGGAGCTCCTGGAGGAGGAGGCTCGGCGTCCTCCTCACCGCCTGCAGACACACTTCAGAGGGAGGAAGAGCTGAGCGCTGGTCAGCGCCGAGGGAATTCCTTCATGAATAAACTGTTTTCTGCTTCATTCAGAGAAGGAGCGGGCGGCAGCGAACGCGAGGGCGCTTTAAAATGGGATTCTATTCACTCCCCGAACTAAACTTTCACGTTTTAGTTCCACTCCGACGCTCATTAAAAGTTACTCTTTTTGAAGAAGTGTTTACATTTATCAGACTAACGACCACGTCTGAGGCTTTAATTACACACATTACTGCAGCAGGATTCTCTTTACAAACCTTCTAGAGATAGAAAAAATGTGAAGGTCAATGAAAAAGTAAAGTAAAATATGTTATTTTGTTCTGACTCTGGTCTGACTATTACAGGCAGGCATCTCGAAAATGTCATTTCTTTAGATGTTGCTGATACTTTACATTCTCTATTATTATTACATTACAGCTTTTATAATTTTTCTTTTTGCTTTCAACTGTAAATGTTTGTTCCTGCTAACGCCGCTCCCTCTATTCATTCACCCTTCTCACACATTTAATATAAGTCAGACTAACTGGCTACATTTTCACTTTAACACCGTGTTGCATTCAGGTAACGATGCAACAATCTGATCTGATACTTGAGGACATTAAACTATCCACCAGACGTGAAATGCTGTTTCTCAGTCAGCGTCATAAAAGTTATGAGGTTGTTTTTGAGATTTATTTTGACATTTATGAAGTCTTGGTCCATGATTACTGCGGTCTATTTATGACACACTTGTGACAGGTGATTCAGAGCATCATTTATGATGGTTGGGACGTTTTTATTGCGTGTTCAGTTGCACAGTTGACTATAAAATCTGCCTCAAGAAACTGCAAGTGACGCACTGTAATGTCACGTTGACAATGATGGACTAAGACTGGAGAAGGTATTGCGTTGAGAAGTTAACACCGCTCCCTCTATTCATTGACTCTCTAGCTAGAGGAGACACAGCACAGATGGGAGGAAGCATCAATTAGTCAAACGGAAACTGTCCATGTACGAAGGTAAACGAGACCTTTCCAGGAACATAAGAAGTAAATATTTACGTTTTTGTCTCAGAATAACAATGATGGATGGGAAAAGTAGCTGCACTCGTTGGTTTTACTTGAACCTGCAGATTTGTGTTTTTTAAAAACTCAACGGGGAACCCGAGCTAAAATCACCATCTGCTCAACTCAAATTGCGTCTCTGTTTTGTTTTGAGAGGTTCTTCTGGGTTTTCACCATCACACGCCGCACACAGCACAATGCCACTACTAACCAGCCTCGACAGCCTCCAGCGCATCTTTCCTCCGGATTAGAACCCGACGTGGTGATTAGTCGGTGGACACGTTCAAAACAATATGTCTTAGCGAATCCCTGGTGCTTTAAATGCAGCGCTGAGTCTTAAATCAGAGGCAGGAGGGCAGCTTTAAGCCGCTTAGCTGTGTTGTATGTAAACACATTACACCCAGCGCGATGCCCGTCCTGCAGAACACAATAGAATATGAAATGTTTCGCAAACTCCTGCCGGGTAAATAAACAGCGACGCTGCACAGAGAGAGGAACTTGTGAAAAATAAAATATATCAGTCAACTTATAGTTGAGCTCCTGAAAGCAACATTCACTCATGAACCTAATATTTAACACATTCAACTGGATGAGCTGGAAGAGTAAACACAAACAAACGTCCTGAGGTAACACACCGTGTATTTCACAGAATATCTCATCTTAAACAGCCTCTCACCAAAGACAGGACGGACTGAATGCTAACTGCTACCAGCGTGAACGAGGTTTTATTTATTAGTGAAGGACGAGCTATGTTTATCTGCCGCCCGGGTTCAAATAAATGATAAATTAAACATATCTGACTATTTGTCTAAGGCTCCGTCTTGTAAATTCTCAGTGAACCAGGTCAAAGTACGAATAAAAAAAAAATAACAACATCAAAGCCAAACAAAAAACAACTGCACTTACTGAGTTTTCTTGAAGGAGTTTCTTTACTCAAACATTTTTTTGGGACTTTCTGATCATTAATGTTAGAGAAGAATCCACTGGAGGAATAATATTAACGAAATAATTTAGTCCAATTACAGAGGAGGAAGAAATAATCACTGGAGAAAACACAATGAAGGGAGCACGTACAATACAGTCATACCACCGATCAGCCATAATATTATGACCACTGACAGTCTTGAAATAACATTTAAACCGTTTTGTGCTGGGAAACTTTTAGACCTGGTATTCATTCATGTAGATAATAACCTAATAACCACAGGACGCCCTCAGAAGACCCATGTCCACTCTCTGATGGTCCTAATGTTATGCCGGATCAATGCACTGAGGAGTGCAGCTGTAAAAGCGCGTAGAGCTACAGCACCGGACGCCTTTTACACAACAGAGCATTAAAGTATGTGGGTCAAGGAGGGATAAACAGTCATAAGTCAGACTCTAATGAGGACAAACATGAGCAGACGTTACACACCTGCTGATTAGAAATGAATCTCCACAGAAAACTCAAAGATAATTGAGGCCATTTCGTTGCATGTTTCAAAGAATGCAACAAATCATCAGGACCCACGTCAACCTGACACCGACGCGTCTGAGTCCAGGTTCGCCTGATCTGTGTTTACACTCCTTTCATCCCTTCTTTTTAATTTCATTTCGTGTGTCGTGCTGCAGATGAAATGACCCAGAAGCCGCGTGCGACGAAACGAATCTGCACGAGTGTGTAGTTTGTGTACATGCATCGCCTCTAATATGTGGAACACGGAGACAAGCAGAAAGGGAATATTGATTTTATGGCATCTTACATCATTAAACACCACTTTGATTCAAATTAATACACAGCGGCTCATCTCGCAGTGACTGACCCAATTCACTCTGCTGTTTACTGCGAAATAAGAGCGAGCGCCTGTGTCTTCATTACAGGGACACTCGCCCTCACAACAAGTGGTGAGAGGAAAGTATTTTAAGGATTCCTGAAGCCCATGGGAGAAGAATATCAGATGTACAGTAGAGCTACTGTACATCCATGCGAAAATATACACTACGAGCACCACAAGTGGTCCAGTGAGTGTCTTTCAGAGGCTTTCGTCACCCTGAGACGATCCCCAGGCTGTTCAACACGGGAACCAGGGCTAGATGTCAGTTCAGCGTGAAGTCTCCACGGACTAAACCCTGCATCTCTTCTTCTTCAAAGTGGGAACTGCTTAAATGCACAACTCCCATATTTGGTCAGTTTGTTAGAAAAGTTTGAGTCACGGCTGAGGTGTAAAATTCTCAATTTGAAAGTCGGTCGTCTCTTATTCTGACTGAGAATATCTCCTCAAAGCTTCAAGGCTGCATTTAAAGAGGAGACTCGCCACTACAGTGTCTCTAATGTTATATATATAAAGCACACACACACACATATATATATTTATATATAGATCTATCGATAGTTGTGCAAATAAACTCCCATTAGCAGCGCTGCTATCCCTCCCTTTGCTAATTGCCAGCTCATTATTTTAGCTAACTTGTTAGCTTGGACGCTCTTTGTTGAATAAAACGATTTACAATTCAATGGGTAGTTGTGACTTACTAGCTCAGTAGCCATTAGCTTGCTAGCTATATTGTGATACAAAACCAACCACACATTTAAGTGAAGACTATTTAATGTATTGGTGTTTGCTCGGGGCTCTATCGATAGTTGTGCAAATAAACTCCCATTAGCAGCTCTGCTATCCCTCCCTTTGCTAATTGCCAGCTCATTATTTTAGCTAACTTGTTAGCTTGGAAACCTTTTGTTGAATAAAACGATTTACAATTCAACGGGTAGTTGTGACTTACTAGCTGGGTAGCCATTAGCTTGCTAGCTATGTTGTGATACAAAACCAACCACACATTTAAGTGAAGACTATTTAATGTATTGGTGTTTGCTCGGGGCTCTGACCACTACTCCACAATGACTCTAGTTTCGTATGACATGCAAATTTAACAAATTCTATCAGAAGTAAAAAGCTACAGCGTGGCTAATTAGCAAGTACCCGTTTGAGGACTTTGGGATTACACATCCCACTCAGAGGTGATGCTTAGTTTTTATACGTCTTAGCTCCTCAGAGGAATTAACAGCACATGACAAATAAAAGCTCAGGTCTCAGGAGGTTTTTTTTTAGTCAGCTTCACCAGCTGATGAACATGACTAGTGTTTGGTTTGAGTCCGTGGGATGCAGCGATTCAGCCTTTTTCACCCGATTTAATTTTCTGTCACACCTGTGGTCCATGTGTGCGCTAACACTTTGTAACGCGATACAGACAGTGTGAGGTGGCGATGGTGATTCAGTGAACAGTAAATATAGACGCCCAGATATATCCAAACACCTGGTGATGGTTAGAGCGGATTACTCAGGATGAAACCACGGCTCCTCGTCTCCTCTCATCGTGGCCATTAGCGCGCTAACAGCGCTAACAGCGCTAACAGCTGACTGCTGGCCTTATCAGTTAGCACACTGCGCTGGATGAAGAGGGGAACTTTTCCCCGCTGGGACTTCTCCGGTCTTTACAGCTGGATCAACCACTTCAAGTTCAGGCCTCGTGCTCTTTCCAGAGGAGCTGCTGCTCCCTGTGATCTCTGAGCCAGAAACAAATTTGGTTCGGCATCCGATCCCTTGCCAGTTCACACTACCCACTCAACAGACGGAGGAGGTTTGAAAATATCAGCAACATATTTTCAGGGCTACTCTAATTTACACACACACACATATATATATATAATACAAAATAAACAGTCCAGAGTGAGGCTGAAATAAGGAACAGTCAGGCTTTGAACTAAATGCAAAGATCTAACCAGGAGTAGCTTGATAAACATGATGTGGATCAATTTGTTGTATTCACCTCCTGCTGATTTATATTTGGTCTCAGCTACAGTTCACAAGCAAATATTTTTAGTTTTTCCCTCCACTGCATGTACCTGACAATATGACTGCTTCACTGATAACAAATACCTGCTAATTATGATGTGTAGTTAAAGGTAAAACATCCCAAGATATTTCACCAAAAAACAAACCAGAGAAGCTGCTAATGAAGAAGTTTATCCTCAGGGAGCATGAAAATTAACATTTAAATTTCAAATATTTGGCTTCTAGTTGGTGCTAGAGGTCAGTGAACTTCATCCACTGGAAACAATGACTCACACACCAGATTCCAAACTAATCCATCTCATTTTAAAAAAACAAAACTGTTCAGAAGGTCAGAGAAAGACAAACACAAATGATCCTTCCACTGGAAACTATGAATGAACCATGAGAGTTACACGTCAAGCTGCACAGTAGTAAAAGAGAAAGTTTCACCAAAACACATGCAAACATGAAGAAGGTCAGAGGATCCATCATCTGGAGACGGTTTCTATGGCAACGCATCAAACGGCTGTTGGGAGATTTTAAGAAAAACTTTAAAAAAGGTCAAGCTTCAGAAGATCAGAAGTTCACCAAACCAGCACAATTCATCTGTTTTTACACTGCAAAAGTTAAATCAATGACCTGCTGGTGGCGCTGCAAGGAAAACTCTGAAGATCATTAAAGTCAGTGGGGTTTATCATTGGGAAACTATGAATACATAGCAATATAAATGGAACTCAATCAGATACATGTTGAGATACTTCACCAAAAATGCAACAGAAAAAGTCAGAATATCAAAGTCTCAATGATTTATCCTCCAGGAGCCTGAATGTCTTCATTCACTGGACAAGACAAATGATCAGAGAACAGGGAACCAATCACGTTTAAAGCTTCAACCTCCTCATGGCAACAAAGAAAAGTATGAAAAGCCACAGGATTCAATAGATATCAAGGTTCTGCACAACATAAGTCCATCATGGTGGAGCAAGAGAAAAATTCAGAATATCAAAGTCTTTAGGATTTATTTATCCTCCAGGAGCATGAACATCTGACGTTCTGGTTTGTCCCAAATACGTCTGACGTTTAGACATTCAACAGGCTTCCTCCTCTGGAAAACACAAAGATAGATTCTGATTTTACGTATAATCACCAAAGCCAGGGGAATAATCTTTACCTATTCATCTGCTGGACAGCAAGACTTTACTACACACAGGAGGAAGTTCAATACTTTAACAAAGAAAACTCAAAGGACCAACAGAGTCACCAGGTTTCACCCCCTGGAAACCTTGAACGTAGACGCTGCCCACCAGATTCCACTGTAGTACACAATGGATTCAATAGATATCAAGGTTCTGCACTGCACAATCAAATGAGCATCAAAGTCTGCAGGTTCTATCATCTGGAAACCATGGATACGTTGGTGAAATGAAGCTTTTTCAAACCATTGATATAATATAAACAGATTCCTTTGACGAATAAACTAAAATAATTAATTTTCTGTTTCAGCCACAACACAAGGTGCAAATTCACAAGCTGCACGAGGTCTGCACCAGCCATCACCGACTATAAACTGACTTTAAGGAACTTTCTTATCTCTGCAGAACTCTCGCTCTCACAGTGACCTTTATCACATTTTAAATTCTCTGCAGGCTCCGTGCACAGACTCGGAGTGGTTCTGGGAGTGAATGCTGAGCTTACAGGGACTTTATTCAGCTTTGTGGAATTCTTCATCTCCTGTATAATCCTCCAATAATCCTCCGCAGACACGTCGCTGCAGTGTCTTTGTGAAATGCGGCTATTAACGGATTATCCCTAATAAAGTGGCCGTGACTGCGCTTTCTCTTCTAAGTGTTTAAACAGTCCTGTTGATCCGCGCGGTGCCAGCCGTCCTCCGCATTCCAGCTGCAACTTTTGGAGCACTCACCTTCTTCCGGGGCTGCCATTTCATCATATTTGGAAGGCGGATACGTGCGGCATCAACGCGTCACAGCGGCCGGTTTGGAGCGACGCGACGCGGACGCGGCGGCGGAGGCAGAGGCATCTCAAACCCCGGCGCGGGGGGGAAAGCTGCCTTCAGCCGGCTTTTGCAGCGGCTTCAGTCGGACGGAGTGAGTTATAATCCCGGGGTGCGGACGCTGGTGCTGGTGCTGGTGACGCCGAGCAGAGTGCGCGCTGTCCGGTCAACCAGGCGCCGGTTCCCGCAGAGCATCGTCCGTGCGCTCCGGCTGCTCCAGCGGCTCTGAGGACGCAACTGAGCCGAGGACCGGGAGAGACGAGAGGGAAACCCAACACCGACCCTCCCTCCTCCTCCCTCTCCTTCTCTCTCTCCCCCCTCTCTCTCTCTGTCTCTCTAACACACACTTGTTCTTCCATCCATCTTCATTTATCTGTGTTTTCATTGTGGAAAAAGTCGTCATGACTTGGGGAGATGTTACATATGGGGCTTTAAGTGTCCCTCACTCACTAAGAGCAAAGGAAAAAAATCTCCTTAATAAAGGTAAATAAAGGTAATTAGCGAGGAAATACGGTTTAAATGTACTTGCCACTTTATTAGGTACACCAGCGAAAACAGTCCTGCTCTAAATCTACTCCTCAGGTATTCAGCTTTAGCTTTAATCAAGAAAAAACAGAAACAATACCTCTGCATCCTCTGGATTATCCTTCAAACATGACGCCTGTGACTACCGTTACTCTTCTGTCAATCACCGCATGAAGCCCCGCCCACCAAACATTTCATTGTCAGCTGATCTTTGCAGAATCAATTCAGACCAACTTTTAACCACATAAAATTGTGGATGTTGGAATATGATGTGGCAAAAATGTAAATTTATCTCAAGCCATTTCATATTTTGTAATGTTGCGCACTACCCGTTAGCATTCAGAGCTAGCATTCTGATTGTATCTTAATGGGGTGTACATACAGGAAGAGGCTAGCAGTAGCAGGATATGAGTGACTGTAGCTTTTTACTACTGATAGAATTTGTTAAATTTGCGTGTCATATCCAAGTAGAGACGTTAATAAACATTAATAGACAAGTTTCAACCATAAAAATAAAAAGAAAATGAAGATTTTGACGAAATACGCACTGTCAACTTTTTACAACAATTTGTGTGTTGACCCTTTGCTACCACTAGATGGCAGATAAAGGTGTGAACTTATAAGGACAATTGCTCTAAATGAAGCAGAATAAGAAGCTACCAAAAACCTAAAACCTGTCCCCATATGAGGACGCCAGGTCTCAGGAGGTTAATGGAGAAAAAAAGCTTTGGAGTCAGTGGCTACCAAGTTGAACAAATTTCAACCTTGAGGCATCGTCCACTAGACTTGTTTAACGTACCTTTGTCTTAGCCTCTTGGGACCCTGCGTCCTCATATGAGGACATTAAGTTTTAATTTTAGTACCATGTTATTCTGCCTAATTTAAACCAGTTAGTCCTCAGAGACCCCTAGACACTTCAGTCTGACATGTGGTGGCAAAAGGTTAATAATCGATGTAAAAATACGACTTAAACTTGTTTATTTATGTTTATTAACTTTTGTAGTTTGATATGACACAGATTTAACAAACTCCATTAATAGTAACAAGCTGAGAACGTTGAAACTTCACTGTCTGCGATTCTGCTCTTGCACAGCTTTGTCCAGACATGGAAATGAACAGTTTTATTTTGTGAGCCTAATTGCATAATTGCCTAAGTCACTTTTTGACTTGCTGTTACGATATCAATAAAAAAAAATGCAAATGTGCTTCTATAAATTGCGTTTTTCTGTTTTCCAGAAAACAAACAATTATGCTATTAGCTAACAATTAGAGCAATGAGTCTGCATAACAATGTTCAGGTATTGAAATAAATAGTTTTATAATTTGTTGCACAATGGGATTATTATACACTGAAATAATCCCCGTGTCCACATATGAGACATGACACATACGATCAAAAACTACTTCCTGTTCAAAGGTGATGTTTAGTTTTTATTCTTCTTAGGTCCTACTGATCCCAAACACCTCGGCGGAATTAAAAACACACACCGAACAAAAGCTCGGGTCTCAGGAGTTTAAGGGAACAAGGTGAATCTGGTGATAGGAACCAGAGTTATGGTGTTTCTGTGCAGCCCTGGTCAGGCACAAAACGTCTCAGTCGATGCCAAAGACAGATCACGTCTTGCACCTTGGGAAATTAGTTTAAAGCGATGGAGATTGTCGTCGTCTCCCAAAACAGGAACCACATGGTCGGCTTGCACACAAGTGGAGGCGCAGGGAGAACCCAACACCTCGCCTTGCGTCTCTGCGCTCAGGGTGGCGGGCGGGCTGTTTGAAATTGGAGCTGGGGGGGAATATTATTGCGGATCAGGGAAGTCGAGAGGGCAGGGACACAGGGTCTCAGAGAAAAGCCTTTAGGATCCTTTACCCTGCATAAACAAAGACAGAGTGAGTCCTCACATCAATGACAGAAAAAGAAAGGGAGAGGGATTCAGCAGCGTTGGTAAAAGACTGGGGGGGTAATCAGATAATCAGAGGATGACGGCTCTGGATTTGTCTCTTGGTGTCTGTTTTTGATTCGGCGTTTATAGGTTGCTGTAACTGGGCCAGCTCAATCAGCAGTGGTGTAATTTACCCTGGAAATAAACATTTAAATGAGGTATTATACATAAAAGTATATAACATAACATTATGACCACTGACAAGTGAGGTAAATAGAGTATCTGGTTCTCGTGGCTCCTATCGGTGGGTGGAGATATATTAGAGAACAAGGTGATGTTAGAAGCAGGAAAAATGGTGAAGTTGAACAATTTTGAGAGACTAAAAAGACCAAAATATGACGTCACGGTGATTAAATCAGAACATCTCCAGAACTAAGGCTCTTCATCCTGGTCTGTAGTGGTCGAAGGAAGAAGAAGAACCAGAGACAAGGTCCTGGAACAAGGAGGAGGGGGAGAAGGAAGGAAGAGGAGGTGGTCAACAGTGCAGTAAAGGAGGAGAACCAGGGTCAGGTTCATGGACCAAGGATCAGTGAGTCTGAGACGTGTGGTTCTGGCCCAACAGACGAGGAAGAAGTTGATGCTGGTTCTGATAGAAAGAAGTCAGGGTGTCCAAGCTGACCTCTGACCTCTGGTCTGGACACATCAGAACCGGACCACAGGGAACATGGAGGACGGAGACATTGGTGATGGATCTGACCTGGAGAACACCTGGAACCAGGATGCATTATGGGAAGAAGACGAGCCGGTGGAGACGGTGCGATGCTTTGGTCCATGTTCTGCTGGGAAACCTTGGGTGCTTCCATTCATGTGGATGTTCTTTTAGCTCCTACCTCTCTGCAGACCATGTCCGCTCATTTTCATCTGAATAAAGACCTGCGGGTCCCAAACGTCATGAAAATAAAAGTTTAAATGGGAGCAGGTGTGTGGATTTTTCCTACGGTGTTTCTTTATTATACCTTCCATGATCCAGCATCCTGCACCGAACTCCTTTTTTCAATGTGTGTGTCTTTCAGAACAGCATGTTTTATGTCCACATTCACCAACTTCCTCCTCATCATTGCAGCGGCGATAAAACCCAGCAGGTTGAAACTAAACAACCAAACAACATCTTCGTAGTGACTCTGGTTATGCACCGTTGTAACAAGCTCCCTGGATCAATAACAAAAAGAAAAGCAGTTCACAGAGTGACAGTGAAGGTAAATCGTAGTGAAGGATGAAGATCACTAACCCCATTTCCAATAATAGAAACACACACACAGTGTCAGTGGTGTCCGCCTCTGGGTGACTGTCAGTCATTTAAAGAACTGCCTAATCTCCAGAAATAAACGGCCAAGGGCAAATGAGATTTAGAGGAGAGTTACCACTCGGTGCTCAGTGTGACGCCTCGCTGTGGCTTTAATTTGGTCATCAGCTGAATGATAACCCTGCTTCTGTAACGCTCTCAGCCCAAATCAGCTCCTTCAATTGTTCAACAAAAAAACATGCTGTGAGAGAACATTCTGCTCGCAGAGAAAACCCAACAACTGGGTTTCAATTTAAATGTAGCACAGATTTAATTGAATTTCAAGCAAAGACACTCGTTTTGGCAGCCTTGAAGCAAGAACAGCTACATTATTGATGGCATCTAAAGGGATTTGAGAACAACTGTGGTTCAGTGGTGATGCGTCCGGTACATGCAGAACAAGCCCCCATGTGTCCGATGTACATTAAGAATGCAGTGTAGAATATAAAACCCTATTAAAAATTAAAGCTGCATATGTTATTATCGCGCTTTCTTCTGCTACAACAGAAGATCTCGGTGGGTGCTACACGTCTAAGTAACATCCACATGAATGAATACCAGGTCCAAACGTTTCCAAGGTGGTCAGTGCTATTCACTTCTCCTGTCAGTGGTCATAATGTTGTGGCTGATTGGTGTATACGTGCACACGTGCTGTTTCGATTTACACATTTTTCACCTCATACATTATTTAAATTGATTGTTTGAGCCTAATGAAGGACGTGAGCTGAAACGCATCAGTCTAATGAAGTTGTTCCAAAGCTTCACCTTTCCACAAAATCAGCACCTTCAACAGCAGATGTGTAGGTTTAATGTGTGTTTTTATTCTTTAATGTAGATATAAAGGTTTTCTGTCACAGTCAGAGTCTGTGTTCTCCCTCAAGGATTTAACCGAAGCCTTAACATCTCTACCATGTCATTGACAGACTTGTGGTATTTGCATACTGACTGCTGGTTTAAGTTCAAATATTTCTTACATGTACTTGGTGATTGTGTGTTTTTATTTTTTTCTGAATGTGTGTGTGTCTTCAGGGACCTTCTGTCTTGTCTGTTTGCTTCTACAAGTCATTTTCCTCGTGCAGGATGCAGATGACAGTCACGCTGTCAGACAAGGACGGCGGAGATGACGGCGCGTAATGAAATAAAATATTGTTTCCCTCCATCTTCCGTCTCATAAAGACACACTTGTCTCACCTCGTATCAGTCAACAGATCTCATTGTGAAGTCCTTGGTTTCTACCACAGACAGTGATATAATATATGCCAGCCCCTAGTCTCTGTGTAGAAATGTGTTACAAACCTTCACCTTTAATCAAAAAGCACAGAAAATAAGATAAAACAGGGTCTTTCTAATAACAGCTGTTTGATCTTTTACATCTTCTACTTTTGTGGTGACTTTATAACCTCTGATACGACATAAATATGGACAAACGCTCCCTGACGCCACCTATTTGTTTCCTGAAAAGCGGTTTTGAAGCTCAACGCGGCGTCTACAGTGGCCGCCATCTTGGTCTGACAGAAGTCTTTCAGGACTGACTCTACTGGACATTAGAGGGACTGCATTCTTTATCCTTGTTGGGTTAATTTTTCAGAGGTTACAGTATAAGATATATACGCACATATTTCCTAAGACCATGAATATAACCCAGAGCGGTTTTGAAGCTCAGTGTGGCACCGCTGGCCGTCGCCATCTTGGAGGGACTCCACCTAAATCCTACCTGATTCAAAAATGCTCAAAGAGGTGGAGCTGAGGCTATAGACAACCCTTAATTATGATTAACTTTAAGCCTTGAAATAATTAAAGAGGTGAGTCTTATAAAATCCAGAAGAGCCCGCCTCTAGTGGACAGTGGAAGAACTGCAGCTTTTGCTAATGTGTATGTTTCTGCTTGGTTTTGATGTAGATAAAAACTTAATTATTATATTTAATGTTATTATAAAAACATATTTATGCTGTAGTAGAAGAATGCAATGATAAGATGTGCAGCTTTAAACTTATATTTATAGTTTTATATAATGTACATCAGGGCATGTCCTGCACGTACCGGACACCTTACTATTGAGCCAGTTTTTATCTTAAATCCAACTCGACCCTCAGATGCCATGAATAATGTAACAGCTGTTTATCTGTCACTGTGTGCTTGTGGTGCCGACCTCATTGTTTTTTCATGAAAACTGTAAACTGCATATTTACAGTCTGTCACGAAGGAGCAAACAAAGGAGATCCAGGCAAAGAAACTCAAAAGAGCTCCATCTCTAAGCTTCGGTGTCACAAGACACGATAACTGAAATCTACAACATGGAAAAATAAATAAATATATAAATCCAGCTCTTAAAGTGGCTCCTTGGCTTTCCTGACAGCATCTCAGTGATGAGATAATAAAACCAACCCTGACCTCCGACCCCCGGTCTGTGAGTCACAGGCTGCAGGATGAGCTGATGGACGAGCTGCATATCTTTATCAAATCTGTGTCTGAACACACCTACACACTCCACATGTCAGGAAAGTCGGTTTGATGGAGCGCTCTCCTCAGCCAACCTGGCTACTGAACACTCACCTTGGCAGTGATGAATGGAGCGGCTCAGTGTGAGTCCTTTTCCTTCATGCTGCATTATTAACACGTTTAGTGCTGCTGGTTCATGGACTGGAAGCCTGACAAACTTCCCCTGAATTTTTTTTCATGGTGGAAAGTAGGGCTTCTGCTCCTGCAATGATCTGACGGGCCAACCAGATCGCTTGGGGGGCGTGGTTTATTGTGGTGAGTAACAGTGTTTGTACATGTTATCTAAGAGACATGGAATGGAATTCGTTCACAATAAAATTACTCTGACTGGATGGAGGACTATCCAGGAACCAATCTTGGAATCAACTTTTTGCCATCTTTAAACCCTTTAACTCTCCACTGGGTGGTTTATGGGACATCAGTATCTTCTTGAACCAATCAGAGCTCTGTACATGAGTTGTGTTTGAGTAAATGCTGCATGATGCGCGATGTGATTTTCTTCTGGTTTCATTGATAAAAGACATTCAGCCAACACATTTTTTTTCAAAACAAATTATTTTTTAACTGTGTGCCACCTTCGATTAGGCAAGAACAAAACCACACAGAATGATTCTGACTTTTGTGACAGAAACTTCAGAGTGTTTGCTTTCAAAATAGACCAAGACCATGAATGAGCTCCAACATGTTCATGAGCAGCATTCAGTTACTTTGGCTATGTCCTAAATAGGCGACTACCGCCTCACCAGACATTCAAGTTGAACAATTTGTACGTTTCTCTCTGACTGACTTCGTTTTCTATACTGACTCTTCCATTCTTCCAGATTTGGTTCTTCTAATTAGTCTTCTGGTAGCTTTGAGGCTTTGATTCTCTTTTTTTAAACGTGGTGTCCACTGTTTGTTTTTGTTTGGGTGCAGCCTTTTACCTCAGTGAACTCAACTTTATTTTCCAGAGTAAAGTTCTTATACACAGACATGCTTAGTCACTGGACTCTGGTTCTTCTTCATTTTGACGTTTTGATGCTACAGGGACGTGCTTTTGGTTTAAAGCAGATCAAAAACAAAAGAACAGACATGGCTGAAGCCTGATACTGATCTCACCCTTTTAAAAAGCGCCTGGTTCGGCCCGGTGATTATTAGGCGACTGTCAACCAACCAATAAACCAATGCAGACTGTAGGCCTAGCAATCCTGTGCTACCTTAGTGGTTTTAAATGGACACCACATCTTTACTAAAATAAACAGCTGCATCTGAAATATCCCCATGCAGGCGGCGTTCTCTCACACAGCGTACAAACCCATTAATTCCTGCAGAAATCAATAAGCTTTCTCTGTGGCAAATGAGGAAATGATATAGGTTGGGGAGAAAAATAAAAGGAGGAGGGAAGTGTACGAGAGGTTAATAAGCTTTGACGTCTCTGAGGGCCTTGAGTTACAGCAAACCCTCGAAACAATCTGTCGTCCCAGACCAACATCGGCTGGTAAAAAGACAAACCATGAAACAGTTTGAGTTGTGGGGAAGTGAGCTGGCATTCTAGAGTGTTCACACATCCACCAACCTGACAACACCTGACAAAACTAAAGAAGATCGCAGAGAAGCTGCTGTTAGGTGGGAGGATAGGAAGCTAGGAAGAGCAACTATTGGTCTGGAAGCTATGAAGAGTGACTCTTAGCTGGTAGGCTAGGAGGAGCTACTATTATCTGTGAGGCAAGGAAGCTAGGAACAGTTACTATTAGTCTGGGAACTAGACAGAACTATTATTAGCTGAGAAGCTAGGATGATAGGAAGAGCTACTGTTGTGCTGTGAGGCTAGGGAACTAGGAGGAGGTACTATTAGCCGGCAGGCTAGGAAGCTAGGAAGATCTACTGTAAGTCTGGAAGCCAGGAGGAGCTACTATTAGTTGGGAGGGCTAGGAAGGTAAAAAATCTACTATTATTCTGGAAGCTATGAAGAGGTACTATTAGCTGGGAGGCTAAGAAGAGCTACTATTAGCTGAGAGCCTATGAAGCTATAAAGAGCTATGTTAAGTTGGAGGAAGGGAAACTAGGAAGAGCTACTCATATGAAAATAAAACAGCTGCCTCTCAAAACAAATCCATCTGCCCCAACCTCCTCCCTCCAGAAACAATAACTATTACAACCAATATTTGTAATTACGTCATTCTTACAGCATCTGTGTAGGTTTAAAAATGTAAACACAACAAACAGAAAGAAAACTGTTCTGTTGTAAAACTGCAACACTGACACACAAAGCTTGTTTCAGATTTATCAGCGTTTAGTGTGAACACGGTGTGAGCGTGAGATAAAGTCTGCAGCCGTGTGGCTACATCAGTCTGTGTGGCCTCCAGACGCAAACCACAAATGAGACCATTCATCTCTGCTCCCGTACGACACCAGCACACAACAACACACACTAAACACCGACACACTGCAACACAGGTATTTCACCTGCTGTTGTTTCTCTTTCATCCACCTCAGCACCCGCTCTACACTCCTCTCGTCTTCTCTGCGCTGTCCCCGCTTTACAAATCTCCCAGGACGAGGTTAGTTTCTGAGGCAACGCTGACTCCCAGAAATGATTCACTTCAATACGTTCAGCTAGAAGGTCAAAGACTCGCCTTAAACGCATGAATTATGTGTCTGATATTTATGAAGTGTTAGAGGTATTTGCTCAAAAAAATAAAAAATATTACATGTTGGAGAGTCTCATATATTACACACAGGCTGTTGAACATTATCACAAAGTACAAATCCAAATTAACAGTAGTCACAAATCAGCACAGGCTGTTTAAAGATGGAGGAGGAACAGCTCCTCAAAAGCGAAGTCAAAGCTAGGAGAGCTCCCCCTGGTGACTGGCTGCAGTATAGGTCATAAGCTCCACCCCCAACATGTTAGTGGGCTGGACTTGGACCAAACTAAAAACAATGGTTTCTGTCATTTTAGGTAGTTAATATACTGTTGTGTAATGAATGTTCTTGTGTCTTTTTTTTGGTTAGTTTTTCGTTTTAGTTTGTTATTTGACGCTATAGAAACAGGATGTGACATAATGGAGACCAACAGTTACCGTGCCAACCACTCCATAAAGAGAGTAGTAAAACACAAACAAATAAGCGTATAGTGTATAATCCAACATTTCTATATAATAAGTGGAGGTAGAGCAGAGCGTAGTATTAATTAAACATTAAACAATGAGAGGACGTGGAGACTGGTGGTGTCCATATTTATGTACAGTCTATGCCAAGCCCAGTCACATGATCAACGTTGAGGAAGAAGAAGAAGGAGATTTTTGGAGCATCCGTGATCTAGAGTTGAACGTTTTCTTGTGGTTAACATTTGTCTCACAATGTTAATTTTGTGCTCATGGGAGCCTTGGTCGGCTCAAAGTAAATTTATGGGCAGTGAAACCAAAACAATGAGCTGAAAAATGCTAAAATGCTCCTTGAATTTTGATAAGAGAAGATAAGACTTGACTGTAGCCGTGCGACATGTGGTTATTCGAGCGTATTAATGCTCAGTTTTCACCCTCAACCACAGATAATATACTCTCTGGTACGTATTCGAGGATGTAAAACAATTCCCCAGTCTTCATTAATGCAGCTGCCAGTGATATTTCCTCAGAGCGTCACTGCGCTGTGAAATAAAGGGAGAATTAATTTCCTTCCCATCTGATAATTTTTTTGCACAGTCTTTCCAGAATCACAGAATGACCCTCAATCCTCGCTATAAACGCAGCCAAGTTTCCATCAGCTGCACCCACCCTCCCTCCATCCTCCCACTCCCGTCCTAAAACCGGCTGAATGAGAGTGTTTCTGATTAAATAAAGCTCTCCATCAAGGTTCACATCGCAGAGAGCTTTCTCTGTTGGCAAGAGATGTATAATTTATCAAGGATGTTTAACTGCAGCTTCCTCGTTGAGCGCCGGGAAATAAAATTGGACGTGAAGCGCTGCAGCGTTTCCAATCTACCTGCACTTGACGACGCAGGAAGGTGAAATGATTATGTTCGCTGCTCGCGTTCAAGGAAACTTCATTGTCATTAGTGGAAGTACAGGAGGGTTTCTACTAAACTAAGTCTCTTTTCTTCCATGAAAAGGGATTTCTCAGAGAGAGTGAGCACATCATCAAACTAAAAGACGTGTTTCCACAACACAAAGCAAAGACAAACCTCTGTCTTTATGCTGTTATCACACCGTAAACCTGAGTTCTCCCTGCAGACCCCGTCATGGTCTACGTCACTGTGATGTCATGACGTTAGCTGGAGGCAAAACAGAGGGAAACTGGAGGAGAACACTGTCACTGTCAACCATGAAAATGTCATGTTGCTGTATTTCTGGTGCCAAAATCAAAAAATCAAAAACATTAACTTGAAGTTTTGTCACACACCAGCCACTGCCAGTCAGAGACGACTTTCAGAGTGAGACAATCGTCAACAACACACTTGATATCAGGTCAGATTAATATGTAATGCGTCATCAGTTTCAGCCTGAATAACATTATGGGTTAGACTAAACTGTGACTGATATTACACTAAGTTAATAATTATTTGGGGGATTCTTGTTACATGTTAATGCTAATGGTAACAGCTAGGTAACGCAACATGAGTTGGTTGTGGGCGTCTAACAATTTGTATGCCTTCAGTTATTGCCACAACAGTCCGTTGAAATATGCTAACAATGTTTTGCGTTTTAGAGATGTTTTGCCTCCAGCTAAGCCCCGCCCCATAAAATACATCACATTGTTTACAAACTGTGAAGGGGTATAATATATATATATTATATGACGCATCGACTCCTCTATTAATCAGAATGAAACTTCCTGGTGGATGAGGAGTTGAGGCTCTGGTCTTAACCTCTGATAATCATCTACTAAAAAAGAAATAAATATCAGGTTGAGGAGTTTCCAGGAGGGACAGAAACAATTAAGTAGAAAAACAAGATGAACCAAAGCTGGAATCCATGAGGACGGAGACGACGGAGACGTGGAGACATCTTGGTCGTCTTCCAAGACTCTAGACATTCAGAGCTGGACACTGACTTCTTCTGTTAAATAGGTTCAAAAGAAAGAAAATGTTCTTCATGACTCTTCTTTTTCTCTTTCACAATAATTGATCACAGCCCTTTTTTAAAGCCATTGAGCTTCGAGCCCTGAACACTAAACTATCTGGATATAAAAAGTTCAAATCAGCTCATTATCATTAATAATAATTGCACCTCAGTTTCACTTTGAATGAAGGACTTTAACTCGTAATGAAACTGTGAAATATTTGTGTTTTTATTTGAGTACATGATCATAAAACAGCTGTTTCCTCATCGTCCTCCATGTCTCTCTATAGTTCTGAAAATAAATCAATGTCACTACAACAATAACATCCTCTCCCGCCCTCGGCTGTGAAGCGCAGGTCAACAGTTCAGGGGTCAGAGGTCAGGGTCAAAGTGTTGCCTAATCTAATGCAGAGACGGGAGTTTGTTTGGTTATCAGACGCGTCCAGCTGTGTGTGTGCGTCTGTGTCGTACTTATCGGCGTTCGCATGTTCGTGGAGTGAGAAGAAAAGAAGAAAATTGATTTAGTAACCGAGCCGAAAGCTTTTGACATTGATCTCTTTTCCCCTGGGTGAGAGCGGAGGGTGGATCCGTGTGGGTATCGAACAGAGACAGGCAAATAAAACCATAAAGGCCCTCGAGTCATAGGTTCAAGGGTCAATATGTTTAGCAGAACATCAGCTCTCGCTGCAGAGACACCAACAATCAGGACGTTACAAGGAATATAATTACTGGTCCGATAAAATAAGGGCTGTTAGAAACGGACGTGACCATGGAACCACATTCAGATTTAATTTTAGACTTTTATTTAGGTTTTTAGTGGTGAATGACTCTTTTTGCTTTGTAATTTTAACAACAACTGAAAATTTGCCGGCTGTCTAACACTGGCACATTCACTGTGAAGTTAATTAATGTGCAATGAGCTTTAGATATATATATATATATAATAAATGAAATGAAATCTGAATTTCTCTGTGAGCGTTTGTCTTGTGAATCTGGAGAAGCTCCAGTTTTTTTTCCTCATCAACATCACAATCCAAGTCAATAATTAACGGTGAAAAGACGTCACAAGAGGAAATACAGAGTTTATCAACAAGAACAGAAAGGCTACGATCTGGAACAGGTTCTATAAATCCTGTAAACATGGCTCGTTGGTCTAGGGGTATGATTCTCGCTTCGGGTGCGAGAGGTCCCGGGTTCAAATCCCGGACGAGCCCTCATGTTGGTCATGTTTTAGTTCATTTGAAGAGAAACTGGGTCGTACAACAAGAAACAAGTAGGAGCAAAGGAAACCATCTGTGTCACATTGGAGAAAGCTTCTCTAAACAGAGGAGGTGGACTGAGGTTTAATCTGCCATCACTTTATAACATAGTTGTGACTTCTGTCTCCAAGAAGCGTCAACACCATTCACACCTTGAGACTGGAGGCTCCTACTGACAACAGCTTCATTAGACTCCATTCATAGAGTAAGAAGCCCAGATACACAGTCCTCCTCTTTAAGAAACCAGCCGTTATAGAAATTAGTGGCACCGGTTTGAACAGTTTTCCTGTTTAAACCTCAGCTTCCCACTAGTCTCTCAGAAATGAAGAAGGTACTCGGATGAGTGGCGAAACATCTTCAACAAATTCTACAAATTCTATAAATCCAGTTGCCTTTATTCAACGCCTTCTTGAGAACAACCAAGTAGGAAGTAGGTACAATGAACGCTGGTCCAGGAAGTAGTCTCCATAGTGAACTGTGGTCGAGGTCTCTCTCTAGGGTCCAAGCAGAAGTCTCCATGGTGACCATTGGTCCAGGAAGTAGTCTGCATGGTGAGCATTGGTCCAGGAAGTAGTCTGCATGGTGAGCATTGGTCCAGGAAGTAGTCTGCATGGTGAGCATTGGTCCAGGAAGTAGTCTCCATGGTGAGCATTGGTCCAGGAAGTAGTCTGCATGGTGAGCATTGTTCCAGGAAGTAGTCTCCATGGTGAGCATTGGTCCAGGAAGTAGTCTGCATGGTGAGCATTGGTCCAGGAACTAGTCTCCATGGTGAGCGTTGGTCCAGGTCTCTCTGGTCCAGGAAGTAGTCTCCATAGTGAACTGTGGTCGAGGTCTCTCTCTAGGGTCCAAGCAGAAGTCTCCATGGTGACCATTGGTCCAGGAAGTAGTCTGCATGGTGAGCATTGGTCCAGGAAGTAGTCTGCATGGTGAGCATTGGTCCAGGAAGTAGTCTCCATGGTGAGCATTGGTCCAGGAAGTAGTCTCCATGGTGAGCATTGGTCCAGGAAGTAGTCTGCATGGTGAGCATTGTTCCAGGAAGTAGTCTCCATGGTGAGCATTGGTCCAGGAAGTAGTCTGCATGGTGAGCATTGGTCCAGGAACTAGTCTCCATGGTGAGCGTTGGTCCAGGTCTCTCTGGTCCAGGAAGTAGTCTCCATAGTGAACTGTGGTCGAGGTCTCTCTCTAGGGTCCAAGCAGAAGTCTCCATGGTGACCATTGGTCCAGGAAGTAGTCTGCATGGTGAGCATTGGTCCAGGAAGTAGTCTGCATGGTGAGCATTGGTCCAGGAAGTAGTCTCCATGGTGAGCATTGGTCCAGGAAGTAGTCTCCATGGTGAGCATTGGTCCAGGAAGTAGTCTCCATGGTGAGCATTGGTCCAGGAAGTAGTCTGCATGGTGAGCATTGGTCCAAGAAGTAGTCTCCATGGTGAGCATTGGTCCAGGAAGTGGTCTCCATGGTGAGCGTTGGTCCAGGTCTCTCTGGTCCAGGAAGTAGACTCTATAGTGAACTCTGGACTAGGTCTATCTGTGGTCCAGGAAGTAGTCTCTACGGTGAGCATTGGTCCAGGTCTAAATAGACCCGGTTCTTCTCCAGACTCAGATGACCAGATGCCTTGTGTCGTCTAAAAGTCTAAAATTAAATCTGAATATTGTTCCAGATGTTCTCCACTCATCTGAAGAAGCTACTCAGATGAGTTGTGAAACATCTTCTTCTACAAGTCCAGATGCCTTTATTCGACGCCTTTTGGTTTCTGGTTTTATATGAATCAAATAACAACCATTTTATCCTTTGCTTTTCTTTCTGGTTTATTTTTGTTCATATATTAAAAGACCAAAGGTAATTTGACTTGTTTAGCTTTTTTTTACATAATTCATATATAAATACCGTGATGCTGTAGTAGAACTTAAGGCCACAGTTTGATCCATCTGAGTCTGTGATGATATGCTGCTGGATTCTCACCAGATCATCCTGGAGCATCTGAGTTACCATCCTGCACCATGTATCCCATTGATTGGCTGAGAAAAAAACCCCTTCAACACAACAAAGTCACTCTGCTCAGGCTCGTATGAGGAGATAAAGAACAACAGTAAAGACAAGAGCGAGGTCTGCATCCACGCTACGTTCCTTAGCTGACTTACAGCTAATATGATCTGTTGATGCCTCGTGGCAAGGTTGTAGCGTATTAAATTGTGCATATTATGCTCTTTAGCACACGCACACACACCAACAGGTAACCTCAGCTCGTCTGATATTCCACTATATTACCAGCTCGCGCCTGACAGCCGTGTTACTGGCGCGTTCCCCCCGGGACCCTGGTGAAGGTCATATTTAGCCCACCGACACAACGCTCCTCTGAATCTAACAGCAGCCGAGCATCAGAGAGGAGAAGGTGCTGAAGAGATGGTGGAGAAATTCACACCTCCACCACAAAACCTGTTAGCGTTCAATTAACAGGAAGCAATCACGAAGGCGTGTTCAAAGTGAACGTGATGTTTATGTTGGGAGATATTATGCTACGACTTATTTGTGGGTATTCACATCTAGATCAAAGGTGCAGGAATCTTCTACTTTGATTGGACATGTTGTACAGTCACCAGATCTGAGTCCGTGAAAAAGAGGGTGGATCTGTGGAGGTACGTTAAGTTAAATGTGGGTATATATATCATGCATGTGCAAAATAAACACTATCGCTAAATCATTTTGAGAAATGAATGACACTGGTTATTGTGCTTCACATTTATGTTCAAAAAAATGACTGAACATCTACCTGGCTTCTGTAAATAAAAAAAAAAGATTATACAGCAGTCAAGGTGCAGACAAAATAGATTAGATAAGTTTGAAATTCCGCCCGGACACATTTTTAGGTCTCAAAAAAGACGACGTGTCTGGGAAAACGCCGACGTCTGGTCACCCTACGTGTTCAAGGACGGATGTTCAACGTTCATTCATCACTTTTTCATGAGTTTGTAGATGTTTTAAAGGGTGGTGGTTTCCATAATAGACAACTGGTCAATGATCTCAGTAACACTCACACTCAGAACAATGATCTATGGGAGGTAGACACATCAGTATCTAAGTCGACCATGGACGTACAAATACAAGCGCCAAGACATTGATACAACTCCAGTCACATCTTCTTGTGGCTCGTTGGTCTAGGGGTATGATTCTCGCTTAGGGTGCGAGAGGTCCCGGGTTCAAATCCCGGACGAGCCCACGTTTTAGTTCATCTGAAGACAACAAGCATAAAAAACACAAGAGGTACTTGAAAAGATCAAGATGAAACATCTCAGAACTGAAGTGGTTCTGTTCTGATGAGTGGGAACAAATTCCTCCGAGCTGCTGTAGACGACGTTTAGTTTAGGACAAAGCAAGATGTTGTTCAGGTAAAAGTGCACGAAACACACAAGAGAAAAACTAAAGATACTAAAAATATTCACGTGAATGAAATATATGAAGTTGCTGTTTCCCTGTGAACTCTGTCTCTTATCGATGAAGACGTTGGGGAAGAGCTGATCCCAGCGGCTGAAAGCTGCATATGTGATTGCTTGTGTCGCTCAGATTATTCCCTCCCCCCCAACGTCACATGGAGCTTTTCAAGAGTTTCACTTAAACCCATGAATATATAATTTCATCTTTGGGTTAAAGATAAGCTGGAACATACAAGTGAGAGTTAACCCCACAGTGAGTGTTTATCTGATGGAGGAAGAGCTGAGCTCTGCATTCGTTAATCCTTTGATGCCTGCACAAAGACTTTTCCACGTTAAAGAGGCTGGATCATCGTTTTATTTTGCTGTTATTGATTCTCCTGGTGGAGGCGAGGTGGAGATGGACAGTTGGTGGCACATATGCCCGGTGGAGCTGGCAGAGTGTCGCTGGGACGCGGCCAAACAGATGAGCCTCTAATTGTGTTGGTTTAATGGTGACGAGGTTTCACACACTGATCTGACTCTGAGATTGAGAGGTTTTACTGGTTTTATCTCTTTTTTTGGAGTTCAGCAAATTAAACTTAATTGCATTCCAAAAAAAAAATCTCAAATTAATTTCAAATTCAGAAATTAATTGATAAGATATGCACAGTTTGGTCTATTATGGGGATATATCTATATTAAGTTAAATCAAAGTTTATTACAAAAAATATGAAAAAGTAAATAGATTTATTTTTTCTTCTTCTTCTGCTTCTTCTTCCTTCATCTCCTCCTTCCTTTTGCATAAATGTCTAGTTTTATAAGAAATAAAATAGGTCTTTCTGTTTTCTTTTCCATACATTAAAGGACTAAAAGCTAATTTTACATGCATACCATTTAGTTTTTGTTGTATTTTAGAGTCTAAAACCAAACTTAAAGCACCAAACGTGGCCAAACATGGAGCGTCAGCAGAAACAACCACGGACCTAAACCTTTATCCCGTGACTCTGGTTCCAGTTCTCTCATTATCTCGTTCGGCTCTTTATCTGTCTCATCTCCCTTTGCTCAGACAGACGAGTCGAGGCCCCCGACTGTTCGCTGAGGGAGGATGAAGGACGTCTCAGGACGGGACTGAGTCTGTCCTACAGCAGCATATGAGCACATCTCCTGATAACTACCAGACAATTAGACAATTAGTCTGTGAAATTAAACTCGTCACACTCTGCAGGAAGGGCTTCATTGTCACTCTAGGTTTGTGTGATGCTGATTTGCACTTTTTTTTCCCCTCCAAAAAAAGAAGCTTCATCTCGTCTTCTGCAGCTTTTAAAGCTCTTTCTGTGCTGCTCTGTGTAGTCTGGGCTGGTCTGGGTGGGATTAGGTGGACTCTGGATGGTCTGGATGTGATGAGGGTTGTGTGAAGGCTGCTGAGCTGCTGTAACAAAGGAGAAGCTGTGACCGGTGGTTTTTATGTCAGCGCTGCCCTCTAGTGGCTGCTGCAAGAATCAGGGTTCGATCGCTGACCTCATCCTTAAGGGTGCACAAGGAAAATATTATTTCATGCTTCTTAAAATAAATGTCAGAATAAATGTGTCTTCGTCATTTGTAGAATTAGAACCAAACAGGCTGCAGACCATTACCTAACTACAGCACTAATAAATGTCAGGAATACAAAGACCAGAGTCTGGAAAAGCATCGAGGAACAGCTGATATGTGGCTCGTTGGTCTAGGGGTATGATTCTCGCTTAGGGTGCGAGAGGTCCCGGGTTCAAATCCCGGACGAGCCCTCATTTAGCCATTTAGTTCATCTGAAGATAAACAGATAAACACTTGAAGAAGATGAATGTTCAGGAGCGACCTTAACCCAGTAGAGAAGGACCTGACGCATCAGCTCATGAGAGGAAACCACCAACATCTCAGTACTGAAGTGTTTCTGTTCTGAGGAATGGAATCAAATTCCTCCAAACGGCTGTAAACAACATTTAGTTGGTGCTATTGCTACAACACAAGGACAAGTGCTTTTGCTTGTTGGTGCTTTGAGTCATTTCTATGCAGAACAAAATGTTGAATGTTGTTCATTTAGCAGGTAATGTTTTGTTGGGATGTTTTAAAGGTTGGTGTTCCAACATGGAAGCTGCTTCTCTACAGGAGACTAGTGAGTGACTGCAGAGGGTTTAAACAGGCTGAAAACCACAGATACAGGTTCAAATCCTGGACGAGCCCACGTTTAGTCATCTAAACACAACAAGGACTAAAATTTCTCCATCTGCTGCAGACGACTGATCAGCAGTTACCAGAAACCTTTAGTTAGTAGGTCACAGCAGATACTGGAAACAAGGATTCACTGACTTTTATACTTATTAATTGTGATTAATCACCATTATTTCTGTTTGGTTTTCTTCAGGATTTCTTTGTGAAAATCCACAAATGTTTTGAGAATTTTTTTTATTTTTATTTGTCATATTGGACCAGTGACAGTATTCCAGGGGGCTATTGACATTCCGGGTGCTTCCTCCTATTCGACTACCTGACTTTTTATCTCAATATAACTCGATGCCATTGCTGCTACTGTGAGTCGCAAGTAGAGTCTTACTCTATACGGAAGAATTAGTTCCAAACACAAGTGCTTCTTTATAAAGGAACTTCTCGGAGATTAAACAACTGTAAATGAAGGTTTCTTCCACCAAAGATCATGGTATTTGCATTTTAGAGTTTTGAACATTTTCTTTAATCCTGTCTGATTTTCCTGAGTTTCCTGTTTCTTCTTTGAAAGTTTCTTCCTTTGTGTTTCATGTCTGTGTTTTTCCCCTCCATTGATTATATGATTGTTTTCTCCTTGTAACAGTCTCACCTGTGTTTTTATGGTAAATATAGTCCTGATGTTCCCTCAGTCCTCGTTATCTGTTGAATAATCTGCTTGCTTGTTTTTTTGCTTTCTCTTTGGATTTGATTTCACCTTTTGTTAGACTTGTGTTTTTGGGTTTAACCTTCTTGCATCCACAGCGTCTTTAGTTCTTTATTTTTCATTAAACTGACTTTCACTTGCTTGTCCTGCCTCTCCGGACTGTGTTTATTTCTTCACACAGAACCAAAAAAAAATAACGTGTTACTGCTCTATATTTGCACGGTGAAACATTAGTTTAGTTCCTGGACATGGTTCATTGAGAGTAAGAAAAACAACTGAGGTCATAAACTCTTATCCTGTGACATTTATTTTCATTTGTTGTCACTATAATAGCAGTCACACCATGCTGCTAAATATTTGTGTCTTTACTCTAGGTAGTATTAGTACCAGACAAAATGTTTCTTTCCAGCTTAAATCATTATGAAACTGAAGAACTTTTGTTTTTGCTCTGTATTGGTGATTTTGGGTCAAGATCTAGCTTTGGAAACGTCAAAAGTGTATGAAATCAGACGTGCATTTCAATATGTGAAGTCGAAATATCGATTTGTTTGCTAAATAATCACAAAGGATGAGAAATGCTTTACATTTTACACTTTGGAACTAGCTTGCAGGCTAGTCCGAACCCCGTGAGATTTAGTTTAACATCATGAAAGACAAAGAAAAGCTGCAAATCTCCGTCACTGAGAAGCTTGGACTAGTCTGTTTAGCCGTCACTTTATTCTGATTCATCGATTTATAGACTAGTAACTTCTGCTGTAGTTCTAGAAGAGCTCCAAAAGCGGCTAAATCAATAGAGGAAGTGAGTGTTGTGGAGCCGTGATGGAGGCAGACTCGCCCCTCACATGCTCTGCAGTAAGTCCTGGATTACCCCACTGACCCAGACTGAGCTCTCTGTGACACAAATTCAGATAACGCAGCAGAAAACATCAATGCGTCGCCACCGGGTCAAGTCATGGGGTTTTAAATTTGCACCCAACCAGGGGAGGAACCCAAACATGAGGAAACTGACTCCCAGCGTTTAGCTCTCTTTATAATATAAACTCTGTCATGTGGGGAAGCTTCCTAAACGTCTCTTTTTTTTTTTTTTTTTTTCTCTGTACGTATGTCGGTAATATATTTTGCAGCGTGTGGTTGCAGAGTAGTTTCTTAATGACAGGGGGCAGCTCCACGGCCTTCAGCGTAAACAGGCGTAGCTGGCTGCCATCTGGTCGACTCCCGGCTCAGAGACCCGACAAGCGCTCGCTGATGATTTTCACCGATCCTACTACAAGTCCCACAACTTCCCAGAAAACAGTCCAGGATGGTTTAAGCTACAACCACGTGACCAAGCGTCTAGTTTAACATAACTACAAAAAAGTCAGGTTTTTTGTAGTTTTACTTGACCACCCAGGAACTTGGAAAGATTCAACAACAAGCCGAAGAAAGCAGGTATTAGATAATCCAGTTCTCAAAGAGACCATTTTATTAATTTTGTTTGTAAACGTAAAAAAAAATTGTAAAAATATAAACATTTTCTATAATTCGGCCATTAATTTAAATATATTTAAAAGAAAAATGAAGCAAAAACCCACTAGGTGGCGATGAGGCAAAAAAGGTCTGGGGTCATGGCTGCTTCACGTCTTTATTTCGGCTTCACTTTTGCTGTGTTGTCTATCTTTATGTACAGTCAAATTAATTTTGTGGTTCATAAATGGTAAAAAAATAAAAATGAAAATAACTGCATAAACATTTGTATATTTAAACAATCTTTTCAAATATATTTTAAAATACAATGATAAAAAGCAAAACTATAAGAAATACGGCAAAACGAAGCCATGTCTGGGGTAATAGCAGCTCTTTAGCTAGCCTGCTAACTAAAAGTAGTTCTTCCTAGCCTAGCGCTTCCTAGCATCATGGCCTCCCACCTAATAGTAGCTCCTCCAAACCTCACAGCTAATAGTAGCTCTTTCTAGCTTCCTAGCCTACCTGTTAGAAGTAGCCTTTCCTAGCTACGAGTAGTTATTCCTAGCCACCATGCCTCCTAGCCTCCCAGCTAGTAGTAGCTCTTCTTCCTTTCTTAGGATAGAAACAAGTCAACGGGGAAAGATGGCAGCATCCGTTGCTGCCATATCTGGGCTTCACTTTTACAGAGTGGTCTACAAATAGAGAAGAAATCCAGACTGTATATTTAAATGTTCTTGTATAATCCAACCAACAATCAAAAAATATTTAAAATACAACAATGAAAAGCAAAAAAAAGGCAAATTTGTGTCTGATACTATGATGGTTGAGATTTATTGCTTGAAACAAAACAAGATATGATAATTAGCTGACAATAACAACAGGGTTAGCACAACACAAACGGGGGAGGAGCAAGATGGCAGCATCCATTACCGCCATATTTGGGCTTCACTTTTACGGAGTGGGATTAAGGGGCAGTGCATTTATAAATGTCTACAAATAGAGAGGAAATCCAGACTGAATCTTTGAAAGTGTTGTATAGTCCAACCAACAATCCAAAAATATAAAAAACACAACAATATAAAGCCAGAAACCGTGTGATAGTCGTTAGCATCTCAGGTAGAATAGACAAAGGGGAGAGGAACAAGATGACAGAATCCATTTCTAACCATATCTGGGCTTCACTTTTGGCATGGTGTTATGAAGTGGTGATGCTTTTATGAATGTCTACAAATAGAAATCCAGTTTGCATATATTTCAAAATACAACGATAAAGACCAAAACGACGCAAAGATCCACCAAGAGGAGAGGAGGCTGGAAAGGAGTCAACAGAACAAGATGGCAGCATCTATTTCCGCCATGTTTGGGCTTCACTTTTGCACAGTGGGATGAAAGAACACAAGATACGAGCTCCACACTACATTAACTCTGACTTTAGGACAACACAAAACAGGAAAAGACTTAAGGAATCTACAGGGGAGGAACTTTAAGATTGGATGCGTCAATACTTGATATTAAAAGGTCGGTGTCGGATCGAATGTTTATGAGCTTAGCAATATGAATAAATAAATGCACTTAAATGTGGGAAAATAAAGCTTCCTAAGAACTTCACGTCCAACTCACACAGGCAGCAGCAAACATTCACACACAAAACCGCCGGCTTTGAAAGAGAAAAGCTCCATTAGGAAGAAGGCTTTCTCTCCGGCAGCAGCAGCAGCAGCACATTTTACCTCTGGGATGCAACTTCATTTGAATCACAAAGGAACAACAGAGCCGTCTCGAATGTTTTCAAGATTCTGTACAGGGTTGTTATCCAGATAAGCAACACAAATGACTTTTCGACCAGCTCCACCCCTCCGTTCCCATGACGGAGTGCGTGTCTGCGCCCGTTGTGCCAACAGAAAAGTTGATGGGGGCAGCAGTGGGGCAAACTGTGGGAGGGCGAACAGAAAAGAAGAAGCCTGAAGGGCAGAAAGAAGGAGCTGAAGCAGAAGTAAACGCCCCCCCCTCCTTCCTCCTCCTCCTCCTCCTCCTCCTCCTCCTCGGTGAGAGACTCTCTCTTATTGGCAGTTCATTAGTCTTGACCTTGCATCTGACCTGAGGTGAATGCTGCAGCGAGCTCACGACGCTACGCTAAGGAATGCTGCTTCTGTTATTGTCTTTAAGAGCCCAACTCGGGCCAAGGCCTAGTCGGGCTTTCAAAAACAAAATAACAGCCGTGCAAAGCTTTCACACACACACACACACACACACACACACATATATATATATATATATACACACACCCAAACACCACTTCCGTCCATTCTCTCTCGCGGAGAAAGGAAGTGGAGTCGAGCTGGACCGGCCCCAGCTGTCCAGACAGACCCAGACTCCGGCCTCCTTCCCTCTCTGAATGACTCTGAGCCTCTTGGTGGATGTAAAGAGCCACTTCAACAAGAGTTAAGATCCTTTCACATTCCCTCTGTTAAGGAAGCTCAGAAAAGTTACACTATACATTGTTTATTAACAGCGCAGACTCTCGTACGCCACTGACTTGATTTAACTAGACATTAAAACCACGATGATGGTGAATTAAATCCCTGAGAGATTTACAGCTCACGGGGAAATGTTTAGATGCACTGAACATCAGGAAGGTTTTCGTTTCAGTTTGTCTACTTTGTTCTTTGATCAATCAACACAGTAAAAATATAAAGATAGATTTAAAAGCATCAGCACTACGTAGCATCAGACAGCTAATAGTAGCTCTCCCTAGCTTCCTAGCCTCTTAGCTAGTTGTAGTTCTACTTAGCCCCCTACCTAATAGTAGCCCTTCCTGGATCAATAGCCTACCAGGTAATAATAGCGCTCCATAGCTTCCTAGCATCCTAGCTAATAGCAGTTCTACCTAGCCCCCTATTCTACCAGCTAATAGTAGCTCTTCCTAGCATCCTTGCTAATAGTAGTTCTACCTAGCCCCTAGCTAATAGTAGCTCTCCCTAACTTCCTTGCCTCGTAGCTAAGAGTAGTTCTTGCTTGCCTTCTGGCTAATAGTAGCTCTTCCTAGCCTCCCAGCTAATGGTAGCTCTTCCTAGGCCCCTAGCCTCCCAGCTAATAGCAGTCCTTTATAGCTTCTTAGCCCCCTAGCTAAGAGCAATTACTCCTAGCCTCCTAGCTAAAAGTAGCTCTTCCTAGCCTCCCAGCTAATGGCAGCGCTTCCTAGCTTCACAGCCTCCCCACTAACAGTAGCTCTTCCAAGCCTACCAGTTAATAGTAGCTCTTTCTAGCTTCCTAGCCTACTGGCTAGTAGTAGCCTTTTCTAGATAATAGCAGTTCTACATAGACCCCTAGCCTACCAGCTAATTGAAGTTCTTCCTAACCTACCAGCTAATAGTACCTATTTCTAGCTTTCTAGCCTACCAGCTATTAGTAGTTTTTCCTAGATAATAGTAGTTCTATCTAGACCCCTAGCCTACCAGGTAATAGTAGTTCTTCGTAGCCTACCAGCTAATAGTAGCTCGCCATAGCTTGCTAGCTTCCTAGCTAAGAGTAGTTCTTCCTAGCCTCCTAGCCTCCAAGCTAATAGTAGTTATTCCTAGCTTCCCAGCTAATGGTAGCTCTAACTACAAGTCTCCTGCAGCGCTCGCCATCATCTCACATCCTATCTTATATTTATGTGCAGTCAAACACAGAAAGATGATATAGCACAAGCTTAACCCTACGCTATAAAAGCACATGCGGCCTGCAGCATCCAAATAGCAGGCTTGCGTTCTGCCGCCGTGCACCGACAATAAAAAAAAAACCTACAGCAAAACAAGTGATCTGACAGAAACTGGGAAGGAGAAGGAGGAAATGAGGATTTTGGTATTTTCTGAACAGGCAATAACTCGACCAACTCTTCCAAAAAGGTTCCAGTACATGAACTGCTGACAAACAGGAAGACATAAAGGCTGAGCTTACAAAGACAGAAAAACATTTTTATAATTAGCTGCCAAATAAAGAGCACGTACAACAATCAAACATCCACTTTAGTGAGCTGAGTCCAGAGTATAATTTCGCCGTTTTTTGACTACGTTTCATACTTCATCTTAAAAATTGTTCACCTTGTCGCCTTGTTTGGTTTCATTCTTTTCAGCTTAACTGTATTAACACTTTGGACCTAAAACCAGAATAAAACCATCAAATCCCAGTAGGAAAAAGTTAAGTTTTTCACTGTGAAAACCACAAACACGCAGTCGCTCCATAGACTGAATAAAACCTCGCTACAACAACTTTTCCCTGTTCGGTAGCATCCATTGACACATCATTTCCTGATTGGTTGATGGTCTGCTATCTGCTTGCTAGTGTTTTCCTTTTCCCCATTTCTCTCGTGCACCAACATGACGACAATATTCAGAAAAAATCGTGGCGTAAATTATTTCTAGTGAGTCTAGTTTTACTTGGCCCATCAACACAATTTAAAAACTGGTCTACAGTTTGAAGTTGAAAGTTGACAAGTCTTGCTGCTAAGTCGTCTTAAACTGGTCCTTTTAATTTGGACGCACCGTTTGGACGCGGAGCAGTGAGGGGTAACCGGGGGTCGAAGCTCTTACCTTGGGCCATTTAGGGTTGATGAGCCGTGCCTTGATCGCGTCGTCCAGAGCCGTGCCGTACTGTCCCAGTCTGAGATAGGCGGCTGAGCGGTTACTGTACAGGATGCAGTTCTGGGGGTCGGCGGTCAAGGCCTCGCTGTACAGGCGAACAGCCAGGGCGAACTCCCCCTGCTGGCAGGCCTGGTTACTGCGGCGCACGCGCTCCAGGAATTCGGCTTTGCTCAGGACGCCGGCGGGGCCGGAGCCGGAGCCGGAGACGGAGCCGGAGATGGAGCCGGAGCAGGAGCCGGAGCCGGACAGTCGGTCGGGTCTTTTCACGCTCAGGGCCGAGGGAATCACAGGAGAGGAAGAGGAGGAGGATGAGGAGGGAGGGTTGGTGGTTCTGCTGCTGGTGGAGCGGGAACCAAACAGAGTGAACTGAGGAGCAGAAGGAGGATGGAGGGAGGACAGGGAGAAAACATGGGTTAATAAAATCATAGCAAAGCCACATTTAAAGCTTCAGGTCGTACATATTGGTACATGATGTTCTGGGTGTTTAAGCATCAACTGTAAGACGTGTCCCAATCGTTATTGGGCCGATCCAGGCATTTTTAAAATAATCAGATCTGTGTCATGCTTCACATCTGAAACAGCTACAGCTCATCGGGAAATGTTGAGATGCGCTGAACATCAGGGAGGTTTTCATTTCGTTCTTCATAGCTAATAGTAGCTCAACCTAATAGTAGCTCCCTACCTAATAGTAACCCTTCCTGGATGAATAGCCTACCAGGTAATAGTAGCTCTCGATAGCTTCCTAGCTAATAGTAGTTCTACCTAGCCCCCTACCCTACTAACTTATAGTAGCTCTCCCTAGCTTCCTAGCCTCCTAGCTAAGTGTAGTTCTTCCTAGCCGCTTAGCTAATAGTAGTTCTACATAGCCCCCCACCCTACTAACTTATAGTAGCTCTCCCTAGCATCCTAGCCTCCTAGCTAAGTGTAGTTCTTCCAAGCCGCTTAGTTAATAGTAGTTCTACCTAGCCCCCCACCCTACTAACTTATAGTAGCTCTCCCTAGCTTCCTAGCCTCCTAGCTAAAAGTAGCTCTTCGAACCCTCCCAGCTAATAGTAGCTCTCGATAGCTTCCTAGGAGCAGGAGGAGGGTGGAGGGAGGACAGGGAGAGAACATGGGTTAACCAAAATCATAGCAAAGCCACATTTAATGGTTCAGGTTGTATATATTGGTCAGTGATGTTTTGGATGTTTAAGCTGTCAGGCGTGTCTCAATCGTTATCGGGCCAATTCAGGTTTTTTTTTTTTTAAATAATCAGCTCCGTATCATGCTTCACACATGTCTGGTCTTTTGTAGTTATTTATTTTGGGTCTGGCATAAACCGAAACCCTGTCTCTTTAATGTCAAAAACTACTTCTTCTTCTTCTTCTGTTTTAAGGCAGTCAGCTAGCATTAAAGCTACCAAAAACAACACAAGTCAGACGTCATTTCGTAAGTAGTGTACCGTGGATGTTTGGTGAGGTGGCAGATGATGATGATGATAGCTCCAATAACAGCTCCAATAAAACCACTAAACAGAATCCAGGGAGTCCACTCAGGCTAAAAGGCTGCACCCAAACAACAACAAACACTGAACGTTTAAAGGAAGAGAAAAGTTTCCTGGAGTCTAATCTTCCAGAGAGGGTTAGGGAGTTTACGGCAGCGTTGGAGGACCAGAACATTTCTGGAGTAGAGAACACAAGGTATGAGCTCCCCTCTCCACACTACATTAACTCTGACTGAAAGAAAGATTTATTGGACTGAATCCAGTCGACTCCGGGAGAAGACGAGGGAAGACTTTTGGAAGCTGCAGGAGACCAACTTTAAGAGATTTAAGACCAGATCAGGACTCAATATTATCCTGTCTTACTGTGTTTCTGGCAAACTATTTGTAATCACTAAACAGTTTTTTTTTTATATTTAACTCAAGTAGCAATACCACCAGTAGCCACCAGGTGTATCTGCTGTTACGATAGTTAAATGGTTGCCACAGTGATCGGAAAACAAAAGACCTCAACATGATCGTCTTCAACGTTTTTCAGGCCAAGGATATTTTGATTACACTGTTTTTTATTTTATTTTAATAGTTAATACTTTTTATTTTTTATTTTAGTGTAATCTAATCTTATTTTATTGGTGCAACTAACTTACTGTGACCAAGTACTTTCTCTTGTGAATCATTAAAGTTAAGTTTGATCCAGCATCAAGCTCATGATTTAGAGCTGTGTTTGGATTATTACATAAGAGATTTGTTTTATGTTTTATTTTATTTTTACTCAATAACTATGAATGTTTGAACAGATGCAAAGTGAGGACGTTGCTGCAGATTAAAACGAAAGCTCAAAAGCATCAGAAGAACAGACGTGTGAAGGTCGATGAGATGGATGACGGGCGTAGGCTGCTCCATTTATTAGCTGTGTTTCCGTTACAGTTTTTCGTAAAATAAAAGGGATATTTTTGAAATTTCTAATCGCACTTTGTACGTGTTTCCATTGAAACGTGTTTTGTGAATGTGCTGTGACTCTCGTAAAGTCTCGTTTTACGATATCTCATAATTCTCTTAAATTCTCGTCACTTTGAGGAAGATGGACTTCAAGTGAACTGGTCACATGACCCCTGAATCATCTCTGGTGATGAGGAATTGTGGAAAAAGTGTTTCCATTGCAACTTTTTGCGATAAACTTTTATATTGACACATCTGAAAACCATCTGAAATGTAGGTGTTTCCATTACCAGTTATTTATTTCCATATTTAGGTTTTGTGCATTTCTAGAGGGAATGGAAACGCAGCAATTGATGTGTGATTGATTTCATCACGTCAGTGAAGGTGGAGGTGATTTAAATGCTGACAGGGAGCTTGTAAAATCTCCTCCAGTTTGCAAAAACACTATCTGCAAATATCTGCAAAGTTTCACCGAATGTACTGTGAGTCAAAAAGTTCCAGATTAATCAAGTGACAAAAGTCTTTCTGCTCTCAGTAAAACTCTCTGAGAAACGAGAATAACTCTGGCTGCCGTTACATAAGTCAGTCAGTCAGGATTCTCTCCCAGACGACACCAGCCTCATTTCCATGATACGATGCTGCAGTTGTTGGCAAATGGGACACCAAACTGCTGCGTGCACTTTTATTTTCTGCTCGGCGGTAGCGGCTTGAATTCCTCCGAGAGACGGAGACAGAAAAAAGGGGGGAAGTTCTGTTCTTCTCGTTCGTTTCTGTCACTGTGTGCTGAAAGTTTCGCGTGAAGCGCTTTTCTCTGCAGCTTTAACGCTGAGCGGCTGCCTCCCTCACGGATCTGGCGTTTCCAAATCTGTCCTTTCACCAGAGCTTACACCAAGGCCTTCATTATCTCTCGCTGTTCTCCCCTCACGAACACACACACTCATCCACTGAATTGTTTGGGTACACGCTTAAAATATGCAGACTGGAGGGATTCGTGAAACTCGCACATGCATCAGCCGACGGGTTTTTTGATTGAGACCAAAAGAGAGAAGTCATGAAGTGAACTGATGATTCACTTCAAATAACCGGCACGAAAACTCGAGAGAACAGAACGACTTGACGACGCTAGGTCTATATAACCTAACCCAGCTCTCACTGTTGTTTTTGAAAGGTATTCCACAAATAAATCTGCCTCATCCCGTCAGGGTCCGTGTACTTTTTGGTATTTAAGGTTTGGTTTCCTAGCCTCCCAGTTTATTTGAGTTCCAATTTAAAAAGCAAAAACCCCCGAAAAAGCTTAAAAATGTATCTTTCATTGTTTAATGTTTGACTTTGGAACAATATTTAGATTTTATTTCTATTTTAGAGTCTTGTGAATCTGGAGGAAAAAACTGGTTTATTTAGAGCTGAAAACAATGACCTGGACCAGAGAGACCTGGACCAGGGTTCACCATGGAGACTACTTCCTGGACCAGAGAGACCTGGACCAGAGAGACCTGGACCAGGGTTCACCATGGAGACCTGGACCAGAGAGACCTGGACTAGGGTTCACCATGGAGACTACTTCCTTGACCAAAGAGACCTGGACCAGAGAGAACTGGACCAGAGAGACCTGGACCAAGGTTCACCATGGAGACCTGGAGCAGAGAGACCTGGACCAGGGTTCACCATGGAGACTACTTCCTGGTTCAGGAAGAGTTTTATCCGTCCATTTGATGGCCACAGTATTTATTTGCTAACTAACTTGGAGCTAATGGATGCACTGAAGCTAAAGCTAAAGCTAACAGCTCCAGTACATCGTTAGCGTCCTCACCAGTGGATGATACAGGTACAGGTAGAAGACGTGAAAATAAATATCTCTGAGGCTTCCGGCTCTAATTAAAACTATTAAACGGTACCTGTCATTTAACTGGTGCTTTACTGGGAGTCAAACATTACAGCTTGTACAGGTTGAAAAACCTCCTCTTATGACTATAAACTAAGGTTCAGGCTGAATTTAGAGTTGAACCGAGTTGAAGTTGGTTCCTTATGATGCTTTTTTGTCTGCTTTTGTCTATTTAATGAAGATGTGAGATGCTTTTTTTTTTGTTTTTTTGTTACTTGTGTCGTTTGTAGCAGAAAATTAGCATTAAGTTAGATTTATGTTAATGAATCAGAGTTAAGCTAGCCTGAAATAAACACTCAACCTAGCCGATTAGCTGCCAGCTAGCATTCTAGCGGAGTAAATGCACCTGTTCAGATATAAATGCCACTCTCACAGATTATAAAAGCTTTAAAATCTAGCTTCATGCTACACATTCACAACTCATTAATCAGCTGTTCTCTAGGTGGTTCTGAAGTTCTGGTTCAGATCTGACGGACGTGACATGAAGCAGAGCTCACGGGACCCGTTACCACGGCAACGTTTGTACTGAGGCATTAAAATCTGTAAGACTCTTACCACAGAACTGGAACAACAGAAGAAAAATGAGGCTTTGTGTTTGAAACGCGTAAGAAAGAATTAAAGTCTTCAGGGAGTAACTGGAGTTTTAATGTACTGAGTTATTTATTATTTGTTGGACAAGCATCTCAGTGGGACACTAATAGTCCAGCCAAGGGGATTTCACGGGATTTTACAACCTAAAGTTATTTAGAGCTCCATACATTCATTTTTCATTCCTGCTCTGATTCCAATACTTCAGGAAGTTTTTTTTTATATTAAAAACAGATAAAAACCTACAGAAAAATAATATAATGAAGCTTAGATACAATACATTTGATTTGATTCAATATAAATTCAGTTTTGTGACTGTTTTCTCAGAACTAACGTGATCATTGGTTCCAGTGGTTTGTGGCGTCTCCTTTAATATTTTCTCACTAGTTTCTCATCGTTCATGTGTCTTTGTTTTTGTCATTGTGTGGTAACTTTTCCAGAAAGACGATGCAGGAAATGGCAAATGTTTTAAATAATCAATCAGATGATTTAATGAACCGATATTAGACGTTTGAAGTGGAAAGCACAGAAGGTGTCTGGGTAAGTTTGAACATTAGCTCACAAGTTAAGAATCAGACCAAAATATAAAAGGCCGGAACAACCACGACATGAATATCCTGTCCTGTACACACAAACACACACTTCCCCTCTGCCCTGTCTTACTACTGCCGGGAACATTCCTGGAGATAAAGACAGAAACGCAGGCTCTGAATACCTGAAAGAGAGGAAACCGTGTCCTTCTCATCGTCTAATTTAATTTATACGAGACAACGAGCTGAAGCCGGAGCGACTGATAGTGACTCTGTGTTAACTGGAGGTTACAACGACCAGAAACTTTATCTATTTTTAGAATTAATTCACTCAAACAACAGAAAACCTGTATATTACATTTAATCTATTCTGTCAATGATGCACAAACAGTATGAAACATGTCGATTAGAAGTATTTGAATGTGTTGAGAGGATAAATAGAATCCAAACAAACATGTGAAGCAGAAATATTACACTGGTCTATTTGTTTACTCTGGAAAAAATGAGCCAATATTACATATCAGGGAGGAGCCTCCAGGAATTTGAGTTACTTTCAAACACATATTAGTTTCCAGTTGTAATGGAACGTCCATATTCAGATCTAATTCTGTCCAAACAACAATCACAAAACCGAAACACTCTCAGTTTTCTGTCACAAATAACATAGAAAAGTTCAATTTTTTCACATTTGAGGAGCTGGAATGAAAATAAGTTCAGTTCCAGATGTTGTTTTCTAAAAGATGTCAGGTTTTTTTCATAGTTAGTTACGATATAACATCCAGAATATGAGCCTTTCTCTAAAAGGATTCGCTGACGTCTTACTGAACAAGTCTGGAAGCTTCATTTTAAACCACTACATGTAATTATGCTCCGTCACCACACGCACTGTGTCAGTAACGTGCCACTAATTTAGAAAAAAATAAATAAAAAATGCACAAAAAATAGAGATGAATGAGAAAAGACAGATTAAAATAGATTGGAATTATCTCCTTGTTTAGATTCAGAGGCTGAACTAAAGCTTTCCACAAGTTTCCTTCCTGTCGCTGGTTTTTCTTAAGTATTTATTGTTCCGTCACTTTGCTTCATATCCTGAACTATCTGTACGTTATATTTTTAATCCAGCGCATGTCTCCTTATGTCCCTTAATATTCCACCATGGAGCCCTTTAATGCCTCTCTTTGTATCTTAATGAAGATGTTTTCGTGGTTTCTGAGGCTCTTTGGCTCTAATTAAACCCAGTAAATGTGACCTGTCATTTAACTTGTTCTTTACTGGGGGTTAAGTCAAACATTACAGCCTGAACATGTTAAAATCTTCCTCTTAGGTTTGGTTTTAGAGCTGAATTTGGTTCTTATTCTGTAGTGTTTTCTCCCTCTGCGATCATAATGTGTTTCTAATGTCTTTTTTTACATATTTATTAAAGATTTAAGTAGTTTCTGAGGCTTTCTGGGTCTAATTAGATACATTAACTGCTACCTGGCCTTCTTACTAGTTCTAATCCTCTTCTAATGAGAATAAAACAAGGGTTTACTGATCCAAACTACTAAATTCAATTAGCTTCCTTCTGGTTGTATCTTGCAAACCGTTTATTCAATTCAATATCTTATCTTGATGTGGTTTTATGTCTGTTTTTCTGCATCTAATAAAGGTTTCTGTGGTTTCTGGGGCTCTAAATAAAACCATTTAATGCCATAAAACACGACATGTGATTTAACTTGAGCTTGAGTCAAATATTATGGATTGTACAGGTTGAAAAACCTCCTCTTATGACCATAAATGCAGGTTCAGACTGAATTTAGAGTTGAACTGAGTTGAGTTTGGTCCTTTCTGATCCATATATTTTCAGTGTTTATCTTTATCCTGTTATCATAATGTGCTTTTTATGTCTCCCTTTCCATATTTAATAGGGATTTGAGTGGCGTTTGAAGCTTTCTGGCTCTAAATGAAACCATTAACTGTGCTTCCTTTAAGATAACAAGTGCAAATCTTCTTCTTACAATAAACAAATGCTTGAGACTGAGTTCAGACTAATAAATTCAGTTTGGTGCCTTTCAATAGTCTGTGTACATTAAATATATATCTTATCATATGTCCTTTAATATCTTGTCTTGAGTCTAACATTATAGCTTGTACAAGTTGAAAAAACTCCTCCTTTGTATTTGTATTCACTTTTTATTGTTTAACTTGTCACATCTCTGTTATTGTAATCTCCTTCTCTTGTCTTTTTGTGTTTTTTATGTGTCCTTTTCTGTATTTGATAAAGACGTGGTGCTTTTTTTGATGCTTCCTGGCTCTGATTAAAACCATTAAATGCTACTTGCCCTTTTTAAAAAGTCAAACCCTCCACCTATGGCTGTAAAACAAAGGGCTGAGGCTGATAAAGGTGGAGGAGTTGCAGTGCATGCAGTCTCCTCTGCAGCCTGACAGAAATCAGATGGAGCTGAGTGAACTCAAACCAGAAGTTTCAAAATAAATCCAGCAGGAAGGCAGCTCATGGTGGGATGGAAACTGTCACAGACCAACTTTCTCCCCCTTCTGTCTTTCCTTCCCTCAGCCCCTCGCTGATCTTTTTTGTTCTTACCTTCTCTTTCCTCGTTCTTTGCTTTTCCATCTCTGCTAAATCCTCCGACCGCAGCTCTAAACTTTCATCCCACAGCAGCAGCAGGAGCAGGGAGGCAGGAAAACACGGCTCCAAAACAAACCCTGCTGTAGTTTATCCAGTTTTATTATCAGGGATCGATACCCCGGAGCTGGAGGGAGGCTCGGAGCTATGGAGCGAGCATCCAGACTTCTTCCTGGTCAAAGTTAATCCGGAGTGAGTGCGCCATGTTCCTACCGCCGATCGTCGCCCTGTAGCGGAATTTTAGTCCGGTGAGAGGCGGGGATCCGGTCGGCTCCGCGGCTCCACGGCTGCAGCCTTCAGCCCTCAGCCTGGATTCAGTTACTGCTCATGACATCAGAGAGGAGTTGAGTTACCTGACAGATACTGTATCATTACAGCAGCAGCAGCAGCAGCAGGCTTCACCCGCCCTCAGCTGCTTCTGCCCCCATCATAATGAACAACCAACCCCGTTTCATTTAAATAAAAGAAATACCCCCATTTCCTTTAATTAAAAAAATAAATACTCTCGTTTCATTTAAATTCAAAAGAAACACCCATATTTGTTTCAAGTCGAAACATGTGAAAACAAATAAACATTAAAAACATTTAAAAATTTAGCACAAAAGTTTAACTCACGATGTCAATGTTTTCGATAAAATGATAAATAAAAATAATAATTATAATTTTTAGTTCCTTACGCATAACACACATAATTACATAATTGTGTTAGCCAGCAAGCTAACTACCATCGTTACATAGCAAATTAATCAACAAAAGTAGCTACCAAGCTAACTAACGTAGTTACATAACAAATTAGCCAACAAAGCTAGCTAACAGATAACTAGCATCGTTACATAACATATCTATGGTTACATAATATATCAGCCAACAACGCTACCTAATAGATAACTCAAATCATTACACAACTTACTAGCCAACAGAGCTAGTTAGCCAGGTAGTTGACATCGTTACTTAAAAAATTAGCAGACATAGCTAGCTAACTAACATCGTTACATAACAAAGTTAGCTGACAAAGGAGCCAACAAAGCTAGCTAACGGCTAACTAACGTCGTTATAACAAACTACGACGCTTTTAACAAGCAACTTAACATCGATACACAACAAACCAACAAAACCAGTTAACAAGCTAACAAACATCGTTGCATAACAAATTAGCTAACATAGCTAGCTAACAAGCTAGCCAACATTACTTGCTAATTTAACAAGCTAGGCTAACACTGCTGCTTAATAGTTTTTTTTGTTTGTTTTTTGTTTTTTAGCATTTAACAGACTGAATATTTTTCATCTAGATCCAGCTATCTAAGTTGATTGCATTGTGTAAAATACAAAATCTTATACCGAACCTATAACCAAGTTTCTTTTGATTAAGTTTTCAATCCAGTTAGCAAACAAATAGTCAGTTTGGTTACAAGCTAAGCTAAAAAGCTTATTTTAATTTTTTTCATTTTTAGAACACTGAATAGTTTTTATCCAGTCTATCTTTATTGAAACCCAAGATACTTACATAAAAAAAATAATAATAACAAATTAAATAATAAAAAATAAAATGATTGCAAAAGTTCATGATTTTTGCCAGTGTTTAGTATAGAATTAGCTAGCTAGGTAACAATGGTGTCTTTATTGAAAGCTAAGCTCAAAAAAAATCTCAAAAATATTTTAATTGTATTCTGTTTTCAATTGAATTTGACTTGTTAAGATACTTGTGATATATGTTTACTTAAAACTAAGCAAGGAGGGAGATTTAGCATTTTGCCGACTTGACATTTTTCATTTCAAAACTTTTATTATGTCACAAAAATTCACGGAAACATCAACAGAACAATAAATAATTAAACACGTGTAACATCTGTTGTCCCTTTAATCAAAAGTCCAGCATGCCACAGTTTGAGCCACACATTAGCTAATTAGCATACATACAGCTAATTGTATAATTTTCTAAAAAATATATATTCTACAGAAGGTTGTTTGTACCACTGTTCTAAAGGGACTAAATAAATCTAGAAAGTAAGAGATGTCAGTCGCATTAACCAGATAGCTAAGCCTTGAAAGATAAGATGCAATATGTATGTAGCCTGTTCTAGTTTGTTAATATAATTTAGAAAAATACTTTCAGTTTGTTGGTTATCCAAAAGACACAATAGTTAGCTTTGCTACCCAAATGTACGTTAGCATGTGTGTGGCACAAACTGAGGCTAATGTCTCAAAATGTGTTTTTAAAATTATGATATTTACATTTTAAATAAATAGTAGTTGAACACATATGGTTATTCACAGAAGTAAAAATAGGTACACTCTCATGGCCATCTTGTGGGACTATGAAATTACACTCAAGATATTGTTAACTTAGCTTAGAATAGATACAGGAAACATGTGTAAACAGCTAGCTGGTTCTGTCCAAGGATAACACAGAAGTACATGTCATAACTCAAAAAAGTTAAAAATGAAAATAAAAAAAGCTTAAGCAAGTGGAGTTTGGGATTAAACAAACAAAATGTTTGTAAGTGAGCTTTACAGCTGATTTGGACAGAAGGGGGCTAGCTGTTTTCATTTGTTTCCAGCCTTCATACTAAGCTACGCTGATCACATTTACAAACACAAGAGTGGGATTAATCCTCTCATCTAACGGTCAGAAAGAAAGCAAACAGAATATAATACCACATCTCAAAGGATTATTTTAAAATCTAATCCATCATATGTTTAGGTCTCCTGTCATAAACTAAACATTTCTATATATTTCTTTATATACACATATTTACACATTTCATATCCCTTTTCATATCTGTACTAACAACATAATTACATCTATCTACAACTCATATAAAACAGTGCAAATACTTACAGTGTGTTCTGACACGTCAATAACACAATACAGACAGGATTTACCATTATTCTCCAACATAATAACTGTGTGGCACTTTAAATGCACATTGCTATGAATTAGGTTTAAATCCTTCTTTTCGCTCTGAACTGTGTCTGAGACAAATCTTAAACCTTGTGGGTTTTAATACTGAAGGCATGTCCCAATTAAAACATCAGTTAAAACTTGTTGTTGTTGCCGTCCCAGATAAAAACAGAAAGCGCTCTCATGGCGGATATCTCACACAGGTGTAACTAATCACGTTGACCATGGCTCGGTCGTATCGAGTGTCCCGGTGAGTCATTACAGTGATCCAGCATGAATAATCGCAGGGATCTGGACCTGGCACACCTGAACGCAACACGGCCGCCATTAATGTTATTAGTTGCATGTGTGCCATTCCTAGCCAAGAGGTCTGTTACAGCTTAGGAGAACTTTTATCGTCCTAAATGAGCTGGTGAGTTTGTTCCATAGATGCAACAAACAGTTTGGCCTCAACAACTACAGTGCATCCCAAATAAATACATAACACTGCACAACAATAATACAATATTCAGTTCACAGGGAACCAAAGTGTTCAGAATAAGCTTATTCATTTAAATGTTATTTTATCCATATTCATTTCACTTTTTATTAATTGCAGGCCATCTTTAAAATATTCCAGCAATTATTACTTATTTTCTTTCTTAATTTAAAGATACAGTTGCTGGAATGAAATGAAAACAACCAACTACTAGAGTGAAAAGGCAAACACAGACAGGTTCTATTTGATGTCTATGCACTAACATCAGGCTGAACACTTTGAATCCCTGGTATAATATTAACATTCAGACCAGCGCTCGGCCTCTCGACGTGGTTTGACCTCGTTTTCTGCTCGTTTGTCTGGGCCGGATCATCCTGAGGCAGAGTTTGTGGAGCCTCAAAGCTCGGTCTTTCCTCTTTGCTCGCCTGGTGTTTGGCCTCCTGATCTTCAGCTGCACGGCCTGAAGATGGCGCTGCTCATCCACCGCTGCACTGGGCTCCAGCTCGGGAAGGTCAGCTGTCACCACAACCGCTGTGCAGCTGCTGAAGGAAGCAGAAGGAATGGAAGGTTTTATGAAGCTGTAATTATCAAAAAAAGAACTTCACATTTATCTGACTGGATACTTTTCAGATTAAACTTTTATGCAGGAAAGAAAAAATAAACTAATGAAAACCCCCCAAATAAATACCCCCATTTAAAGTCAAAAGAAATACCCCCACTTAATTTAATTACAGAATAAACACCCATAGTTGTTTCAAGTTGAAACAAGTGAAAACAAATAAACATTAACAACATTTAAAACTTTTGTAAGAAATGTTTAACTCAGGATGTCAATGTTTTCTGTATGGAAAAATTATAGTCCAGCTAGCCACCGGTACCGGTGTATTATATATTAGCATAACTGTGTTAGCCAACAAGCTAACTAGCATCATTACATAACAAATTAGCCAACAAAGCCAGTTAACGAGCTAGATAACGTCATTATATAAAAAAAATTAGCCAACAAAGTGAACTAACAAGCTAGCAAACATCGTTGCATAACAAATTAGCCAACAAAGCTAACGCTAACACGTAACTAACATTGTTATATAACAAATTAGCCAACAAAGCTAGCGCTAACACATAACTAAAATTGTTATATAACAAACTAACCAACAAAGTTAGTTAACAAGCTAACATCGTTAGCTAAGCTAACATGCTAGGCAGGAAAGAAAAAATAAACCGATAAAATTAATTAGTGAAGATTAAAGAATGTTTTGGCTGTACACAAAATGCACTTCAAGTGTCTGTTTGCAAAGTAGGTCAAATTAGCTCAACCTGCATCACCATTTTGCTGCATTTACTTTAAGCTAATTTAGCCAATAATGATGCTACATTAAAGAGTAAACTTTGAATGCATCTGTATTTGTATTTGTGTACTGACGTGTCGCCCGCCGTGCAGTCCCGGGGCAGGAAGCAGGACCGAGACACGTGTCCCAGCAGAAGAGCCTGAACTTCAGTCAGTCGTCTCTGTTTAGACAAAGTCTGGAACAATCTGGGAGACAAACAGTGAGACATCAGAAACCACCAAAGCTAAAAGAGAACCAGGCATGTGCGCAAACATCAGATTAGGATAATGTTCAAGGACAGAGATCTGCTTCACCTTATGTAAAACACTGGCCTAGTTATGAAGCGTCACCCCACCGAGTCTGCCCCAGGTTACCAGGTGTTATCACTGCATCTGTATGAGGGCCTCAAATATTTACTCTGGAGCTTAAATAGGTTTGTGTAAAGTGGTTTGACACGTGTCCACATGGCGGAAATCTCTCTCTGGTTCAGGTGTGAAAACATCTAAGATGCTTGTGACCACGTTTTATTTGTGCAGTGCAACACAAAGACCTTAAAGTTATAGACTTAAAGTAACATCTGATCACAAGAGTCCAGCTTAGAGGCCAGGATCCGGTCTGAGTCCACATGTGGATCTGGTCTGAGTCCACATGTGGATCTCATTCCTTTGGTTAGTGTGAACACACAATGAGTCCTGGTCCCATTAAAGACCAGATCTGAACTAGAATTAACTCTGGAAATCACCCTTCCTTCCTTCCTTCCTTCCTTCCTTCCTTCCTTCCTTCCTTCCTTCACTTTCCTTTCTGTCCTTACTCCCTTCCTTCCGTCCTTCCTTCCTTCCCTATTTCCTTCCTTCCTTCCTTCTTTCTTTCTTTCCTTCCTTCCTTCCTTTACTCTCCTTCCTTCCTTCTTTCCTTCCTACACTTTGATTCCTTCCCTCCCTCCTTCCTTCCTTCCTTCCTTCCTTCCTACACTTTCTTGCTTCTTTCCTTCATTCCTTCCTTTCCTTTACTTCCTTCCTTCCTTTACTTTCCTTCCTTCCTATCTCCCCTCCCTCCCTTCTTTTACTTTCCTTCCTTCTTGTTATCCTCACTTGATCCTTCCCTCCTCCTTTCCTTCCTTCTATCTTCCTTTATTTCTACTTCCTTCTTGTTCCTTCCTACATTCCTTCGTCCTTCCTTCCTTCCTTCCTTCCTTCCTTCCTTCCTTCCTTCCCTATTTCCTTCCTTCATTTCCTTTACTTTCCTTCGTTCGTTCCTTCCTTCATTTCCTTCCTTCCTTCCTTCCTTCTTTCCTTCCTTCCTTCCTTCCTTGCGTCGTGTCCTCAGTGATGGACACTCGTCTCTGTTACTGTGAAGCTGAAGTGAGTGACGGGTCCCGTGGGATCAGATCTCGTTGTGAACTCACCTGCTGGTGCAGTTGCAGTGATACAGAGTCGTGGGCTCTGAGTTGTGGAGGCCGTACATCTTCTGCTCGGGCAGAATCTTATTCCTGCACTGATCAAGATCCTTAAAGACGCCACATGTCATGATCTGGAACTCTGTGGAGGGGACGGATCAGGGTCAGTCGTGTTTTAGAATAATAACAGAAAAACAGAATAACAGAATAATAACCATCAGATCCACTGACACGTGTTCAGAGTTTAATACCTGTGATACGAGCTTCATGCTCCGTTTGGTTTGTTCTCCTCTCAGGCGTCGATGCTGCTGCTGATGTGTTACTGCTGGTGGAGGTTGAGATGCTAGTGATGGAGGTGGAGGTGGAGCTGGAGGTGGAGGAGGAGGTGGAGGTGGAGCTGGAGGTGGAGGAGGAGGTGGAGGAGGAGATGGTGGAGGTGGAAGAGGAGGAGGAGGAGGAGGTGGAAGAGGAGGAGGAGGAGGAGGTGGAGGAGGAGGTGGAGGAGGAGCTTGAGCTGGAGGTGTAGGTGTAGGTGGAGGAGCTGGAGGTGGAGGTGGAGGAGGAGGTGGAGCTGGGTGAATGCGTAGGGGCGGTGAAGACCTTCGGCTCTGAGGTGATGGTCTCCGGGTCCAGGTCCAGGGCTGGTGTGGTGGGGTCAATGGTGGAGTCGGTGGTGGAGTCAGTGGAGCTGGTGGAGTTGACGGAGTCCTCTGTGTTCCACTCGTACAGGGTGGGTGGGTAGACCTCAGCGTACAGAGCCATTTTAGTCTCCTTACACCTGTCAGTCAGAGCAGGAACCAACATGAAGAACTGGTTCTTAAACGTCTCGTTAAACAAACCAAAGAACGCGACTCACATCCCGAACCAGTTCCTCTCCATGCACTGGAGCCGGTGGGAGAACTTGAAGCAGTGCATCTTCAGCAGGTTGAAGAAGGTGTAGCCGACCACGCTGGAGATGCTGTCGTTGGCCTCCTTCAGGCAGCTCTGAAACCTGCAGTCACAGTCAGTCATCAGGACATTTTATTTTCAGTTACCACAGGAAATAACTGTTTCATTTATTAATAAAACATACAAACATATCGGGGTCAGTATGTGACGTTTTCAGGCTTAAAACCAACATGGCCGCCAGGAACCAAACACCACAGGGAATTTTTACAGAAAGATTCTTCGAAATATCATAGATACAATTGAAATTGAAAGTTATTCATAAATATATTGTAGTAACACTGCTGACACACATTACTTTATATTAAATATAAATGGAGCAGGTCACGTGATTTGGATTTAACACAACTTAACAAAAAGAACACAATCACAAACTAGTGTTGAATGAGCTCATTTTATTATTGTTCAGCTAATTAGAAGGTGTTTTTTATTTATTTAGTTACATTTTAGTGATATCTGGTCATTTTTTATCAATAAGTGATTGTTTCCATAATAAATAATTATGGATTTTGTAAAGACATGTTTATAATGAATTTTTTTTTTACTTTTAATAAAAAAATGAAGATACATCCCATGGATTTAGTCCTTTAATCACATATTGACCCATAGACACATATTCAAACAGAGAAATAAAATAAAATAAATTAATTAAATAATAATTAAAAAAAGACAAAAAGAAGCAGATGGATAAATAAATAAATAAATAACACAGTTTTAATCAGTTTACAGTTCATACAGAAGTTTGAATTTCCCCACTTGGGCTCAATAAAGTATTATCTTATCTAATTCAACACCCTGATATAAATAAATAAAAAGAGGTAGAGACTCGTTTATTAGGCCTCAACAAACTAATTTTCAGTCTTAATTCAAAGCTTTAAAATAAAAGTCGCACTGATGATGTAAACGAAGCTGAACCCACTCACTTGTGGTCACAGTCGCAGTGAGACATGGTGAAGATGTTACTGTTGAAGACGCCGTAGTTGGAGTTGAACGATAAGATGGAGTGTTTGCACTGGTCGTGTTCCCGGCAGCAGCTGTCCGTGTCCGAGAACGCCCCTGGAACCAGAACCAGAACCGGATTAGTTCTGCAGCTGGACACAAACTTTATTCCAAAATCAGAGCAGCTGCTCCACAGGATACTTCTATCTACGTCACAGATTTATTCTGTGGTGGGAAGTTGTTCTGGAGTCTTGTTTCTGCTCTTTTGCCCATTATTATTATTATTATTATTATTATTATTATTATTTATTTATTTATTTATTTAATTTATATTTCTGGTCTTTATGAATAAAACCCTAAAAGCTGGTGAGTTGTTGACCCCTCCGTTCATTTCTTGAGGGCTGTCAACCCCTAATGATGCTTAACATTCATCACAAATGGAACCAACGTACCCAGATCTTCATATGACGGCGCCTTGTTGCCAGAGCCGCACCACAGGGTCCCGGGAACGATGAAGCCCCTCTTCACACGGCGATGTATCCTGACCTCTGACCCGTCGCCTCCATCACCGGCGCTCCTCACCGGCCTCCTTCCTGCGCGCCCCTGGAGCTCCGTGAGCCCCGGAGAGGACAGGGAGACGCACTGCTCCTCTGACAGGGAGTCCAGGTCGAAGCCTTCCCCCGGGTGTCGGGAGAACTCCTCCTGTGGAGTGCGCTCTCCGCACAGGGACCAGTAGTCCCGGGTCACCGCCGCGTCGTCGCTCCAGACGCAGCCGAGCAGGGCGCGCTCCCCGGACCAGACGCTGTGGTACAGCCGCAGAGATGATGCGGCAGGACCGGGTCCGGGTCCGGGCTCGGGCTCGCTCCGGAGGAAGCTGATGTGAACCTCGGAGCTGGGGAAAACTTTGGTCCAGGTGCAGGAGACCGAGGCGCCGCAGCTCAGGAGAGATGATGCGAAAATGAGAGCGACGAGGGGAGCGACGTGCGTCATGGTGGCGCGTCCAGCGGAGACAAGGAGACAAATGGAAAAGAGACGAGCGCCTGCTTCTCTCTCTGAGGATCTAATGACAGAATGACAGAGTCTAGACCGGGTTTAAATGAGGGGAGGATGAGGAGGAGGAGGAGGGGAGGAGGAGGAGGGGTGGATCCAAAATAAAACACAACATCCAAATCATGTGACCTGTCAGTAGCCAAACATCTCTCTGTCTGTCTCTGTCTGTCTCTATCTGTCCTACATCTCTGACTGTGACGCACTGACACCAGTTCATCCAGAACGTGACAAATATTTACATAAATGTTAGTTTTTTTGGGTCCTAACCATCATGGACGCCTCCCTGGCACATTAAAAACATTTACAAGTTTTATTTAAGACACATTATTAGACAACGAGTCCCCGAATCCACCACTGAAACGTTCTGTTTTCATCTTTTTCATCTCCTTGTTCGTGTCTTCAGTCTCTTCTTGTTCCTTCTCATCTTCCTCAGGTTGTTGTGTCCGCTCTCGTTCATTTATTTCATCTTTCTGCATCTTTGTGGTTGTTTTATATCTGTTACAGTCGTTTGATTCGACCTCCTGAGGCTCAGCGTCCTCATACGGGGACGTTAAGCTTCAGGTTTGGAGCAGCTTCTTATTCTGCTTCATTTAAACTTTTATACTAGTTGGTGTAAAAACATGACGGCATCATTTCAGTGGATTCATTCTACAGCCGATCATGTAACAAACGTGGACAAGATGCGAAACCTCATCAGATTTTACACTTGAAACATATTTATTTATGATTAACTTCTGTAGTTTAATACGACAGATACATTCTATCAATAGTAACGAGCTATAACTTTAATTAGCAAGAACTCAAATTAGGACATTAGGACTTAATTACATTGCACAGCCATGTTCAGACGTGAGAATTAACATATTGGGGACTTTATTATAATATTGAGTGAAATAGTTCCTGTGTCCACATATGAGGACATCGTTTTTTCCTAAAAACTACTTTAAGTTTAAAGGTGATGCTTAGTTTTTATGGTTCTTGTGTCATATTAATCCCAAATAAAGAGAAATTAAAAATGCAACTAAAGCTCAGGTCTCAGGATTAAACTGTATCTCGTCTTCTCACCAGTTGTGTTCATTTTTTGCCCAGTCAGTTTATTGTCGTTTTGGATAATTTTTGTCTTTGTGTGTGTGTCATTTTCTTCTGTTTATCTCTTTTTGTCATTCTGCATCTTTATTTGTTTCTAGTTGTTTCTATCACTTCTCCCATAGTTTCATGTTTTTGTAGCATTTTGATGTCTCTTGTCGCCTGCTGCCTGCATCTTTTTGTGTCCATTAGTAGCTATTGTTTACGTCTTTTTGATAATTGTGTATATTTATGACGCTTGGTCTCCATTTGTCTCTTCACGTTGTCAGTTTTTCACTCTGTGTGGTCGCTTTTCATTCTTTTTTGTGTGTTAGTGGCAGGTGTGATGTGTTTTTAGGTCCGTTTTATGTTGTTTTGGATCATTTTTCTTCGTTGTTGTCTTTTTTCCTGATATCGTGTTAAATCTTCATCCCTATTTGTGCCTGTCTTGCATTTTCTCTGGATATTTTTGACTTATTTTAATTTGTTTTGTATTTTTGCATCACCTTTGTGTAGTTATTACTTATAGCTCCCTCTGTTACTCTTTGCAATCATTCCTTTCCTTTCTTTTCTATTTGTGTGTGGTTGTTTTGTCATTTTTCTTATCATATTTTTTATCTTTCCTTTTACTTCCTGTATATTTGTGTCTGTATTGATTAAAACATTGATTTACTTATTATTTCCTCCACAGTTACTGATTAAATGAGGTGCAGGCGTCAGGTTCACAGTGTAATTCTACTGATTTTTCAGTCATTTGTGTCTTTGTGTCGGTTGTGTGACTGTGTGCAGGCACTTCTTCCTCATTTCTTCTTCTTTCCTCAGCTTAAATGAAAATAATCTTCTCCTGGACTCAAGGTCAGAGTTTCCAGAGTGTAACGAGTCTGTCAACTTTCACCCACTTGGCGTGAAGAGGTTTTATCAAGAGGAGTCAAAGTTCAGAAACCTGTGAGCCGCGTGTCTGCCTCGGCTGATTGGCTCAAACCTCGCCTGATTCAGACAAAGTTTCTGCCATGTCACACAACAGATGTCAAGGAAGCGCGGGAACAAAGGAAGTGCTGCCATGTCTTTATTTATCAGCCACGTGTGTGGTACAGCATGAGCTCAGACGTGCATCGGTGTCAGTGCAGAGAGAAAAATGTCGAGTATGTCGCTGTAAACATTTAACTTGACCTTAAAACGCATCAATGGGACGAACTCTGGGCTCAAATTAGAAGAAAACATCATCAGAAAACATCATGCAGAAGCTTTTTCTTTTCTTTTCTTTTCTTTTTTTTTAGATCTGCACAAAGACAGAAAGCTGAGACATGCACAACAACAAAACAGTTTGTTCACATCGTCCCGTTTTCCGTTCAACACGATGATGCACGATAACACGAGAGACGGATGTTTCTGGCGACGCTCGATCAAGCTGAGATCAACGGATCTGATGTGACAGGAGTAAAGATCAACACGAGGGAAAGAGGTCAGACAGAAACCTGCGAATCCTCCGCGGGCTCAGATGCTCGGACACTTCGTTACAACACATGGAAGACAAGGATCTTATCGTCTCCATAAAACAAGATAATCGCTCTGTTCAATCCTGACCGTAAGTCGGTCGGGTTTATTCATAACATGATAGAGTTTATGATGTGATAATAGTCAGTACTTCTTCTTCGAAGAAACATAAATAAATAAATGACGACCCAGAGGTTAACATCCATGTTGGTCACCTGAAATGTAGCATTCACATCACAGCCTGGGGACATAAGACAATGACCTACAGTAACCTACAGGGAGAGGAGAAGGAGGAGCGGAGGAGGGAGGAGGCGTTTTAATCCTCGAACTGGACGCTGCTGTCGTTTAGAAGAACGTGCCAGCGCTCAATCTTCTTGTCTTTGTTCTTGAGGCATTCGTACCAGTGCTTCAGACACTCTCCTTTGGCCTGGATGCCCAGCTGACACCCGCCTGAGGGAAGAAATGCAACGTATGGAATAATCAGCCTCCATCCAGAAAGGAATGACCCCGTCTAGACGCCTTTAGGTCCCATCTGAAGGCTCAGATCAGCCCAGTCCTGTAACCATGGAACCGGCCTATAGGTCAGGGATCCTCAACGTTTTTTAGACCAAGGAGCCCAAACTGATGAGAGATTAAGTAGAGACCCCCTACCTACTATATGTGTTCTGTTTATAAATATACATTATTATCATGTTACATAAATATTCTAATGATGTGGAGTAAGTCTATGTGCAATAATAGGTTCTGTACAATCCGGATATTTCTGGGTGTCTCTCCTGTCACATCCTGGTCACTAATGAATGGAGTCACTTTTGTTCTCCTTGTATTTGTTTGTCTCACTAAAATAATTTGTGTACGTGTACTTATTAAGTCCATGGTCTGTTCCTCTCAGGGGATTTTCTACATTTTCTTCACAGTATTTTTTTCTCATGTTTTTATGAACATCAACTTGCTTTAATGACAACAAATCAGCTACAATCTGGCATATTTACGTTATTTATAATGTTCAGTAATATAGCATGTCCCTAATTTATAAATAACGAGCTCTATGCAGCTCATTTTGAGAAGAAAAGAAACATCGGGACCAACTTTCACAACCATCTGCCCACGACTTAAAACATTTGACTGAAAACCAGAAATAAAAGCGTCGCGGTGGCACCAGAACACGGTTTACAGGTTCACATCATCTGGGAAACTATTAGAAGACGCTGAAGTAACGTCATCAGGACTAATCATCAACCTGTTCAATAGTTGTTGAGATCTTTCAGTCTGGACCAACACTGAGGATGAACCTACAGCCCATTAGCCTGTTAGCATGTTAGCACGTTAGCATGGCTAGAAACCAGTAACTGTCACTTACCAATGAAATCGTTGGATTTCCCCATGTCGTAGTCCCAGACTGAGATGTCAAGGTTTTTTTTAGCCAGTTCAGCGTGTTTCACTTCATAACTGAACTCCTGGAAAAAATAAAGTAAAAACATGAAACCTGTCTGAGATCTGTCTGAGCAGGAAACGTCTGTTTTAGGAAGGAGGACTGACCTCGTTAAACTCCGGGTTGAGGGTTTTCTTTTTAATCTGTGTTTTGTTTTTTGCTTTCTTTCCCATATCTGGCTTCAGACATCTAGAGAGAGAAGAAGAAGAAGGAACCGGAGGAATCAGCATTTAGAGAATCACACTCATGTGATTTGTTGCTGAGAGTTCAGGGACGGGCAGATCGATACCAATGTCAGAGCAATCCAACACAAAACCGACGGCTTTATTAAGCCCACAGAGGCAGATTGTTTGGACACAAAACAGGAAACTACATACACATAAATCAACACTCAGCAGGAAGTACATCCACCATTAACGACAATTCAAAGATATAGAAAATAAAACCCGGAAAATTCACCTGCAATTAGTTGAGGCTCCTGCGTAAAATTAACCAACGTGAGTCTAAATGGTTTTATGAGATACTTAAATAAACTGAAATCACTTCTCATGTTAGTAGATATGTCACTGACCATCTGACCATTCATGAATTATGCTAAGAATTAGATTCTGGTGTCACTGCTCCTGTAACTAGGTCATGTACTATATGTATGACTTTCCTTTTTGTTTTGTTTTGTAGATTGTTGTGAGGTGTCTTTTAGTTGTTGTTTGTGTCATGTTGTTGTTGTAGCGTGTTTTGAGTAATTGTGTACTGCAGTGTAAAGGTAACTGTGTTGAATAGCGATAGCCTTAGCCAATGCTAATGGAGATCCAAATAAATAAAATGAAACATGAAACTAAAAATTTAAATATTAAGTCGGGACCTAGCTTAGCAGCTACTTACACTTTAACAAACGGGTCAGAGTATCCGTTGGAGTCCATGGCCGCCAGGTGAGCACATCGGACCACGCCCACGATCAGACGACTCTGCTGACTGTTGTACGTCAGCGACACCAGGATACGACCTCTCTCCTCTGAGTCCTCAGCTTCATTCACCTGCACATACATTCATACATTCATACATTCATACATTCACACATGTCAATAGGTCTTCACTGATCCCTGTGCACATGTCTGGAGGGATTACACAGCCACTATCATCGTATCTACTAATGGAGGATCATGTATGTTTGCATCATCCACATATATGACGTTATGCAACAGGTTTAACTCCATTTACGTTGCAGATTAGTCTCTCTATACTTTATCATGATTCTAATGTGTTTCAGTCCAAAGTCCATCATTTCTAGCTTATTTACTTTTTTTATTTATTTATTTATTTTTTGCTAGATGCTAGCTTATTGTAGCTAAACTAAAGTCTCATGATAATACATCTGGTTTTCATACCGGGCATGCTTCAAATACCTGTTTACACAACTGGATAGTCCTACAACCAATCAAATTTAACTCCACAGTGCTCAGGTGATATAAAGCCCAGCAGATCTTTGGTGGAGCATCATCAGTTCCCAACAGAGTAAACCCAGACTAAATTCCCACAAAAAACAAACAAACAAACAAAAAAAAAAATGATATTCATGCTAACAATAATGCTGTTGAGGAGTTCCACAGGGTTCACCACTAGGACCACAAGTTTTCATTCTGCGTAAGTGTCTTTTAGTTCCACAGTATGAAGAAACGCTGCATAAACATTCATTTCACCTAGTTACAGTATATATGTATTAATGCAACCAGTATTAGTTGGTAGCTTGGTTTGTATCTGTGACCATTTTCTGTCTCTTAACTGTTTTAATTTGTTGCTTGTGTATTGTATTCATGTGTGTTCTGATTTCTGAGGTGTCAAATAACTGTTCATACTTCAACTTCAACTGGTGCTGAGAACCAGTTTAACTGTGTAAGAAAGTACTGGGATAATTTTTATGTAAACTAACATGAGACCAGGGGTTGGAGGGTGAATGAAACGGAGATGAAGACATTTGATGCAGATCAATTACATGTGGTTGATGTTCCTTACGAGGTCGTCGGTAGATATGATAATGATAGTCAGTGATATGGACTTGAAACATGAGCAGGTGGTAGGTGGAGCTTTTTGCTTACGAAACTAAATTCATTCAAATACCTGATACATGATAAATAAATAATGATATTATAATAGCATCAGCACAGTGGAGTAGATTTCTGTAGAACGAACTAAAGCTAAATGTTTTGTCCCTGAAACATAATAATAATAATAATAATAATAATAATAATAATAATGGTAAATGTGGATTTTCAGAAAATATGTAAATGTACTAAAAGATGTCTTGTATAATCTAATGAGAGAGTCTTACATCATCCTCATACAGAGCCATCCCACGGGCTGATCCTCCGACAGCTTTCTTCACCTGAGGAGAGTAAACATCATTATCATCATCATCACATCATCCTTTATCACACAGAAGTAAAAAAACAAAGTCCGCATGGCAGACTTTATATAAAGATATCATTCAACATGGAAACATTTGATTTCTTGTTTCAATAAATGAGCTTATCAGTTAGCCTAGCTTAGCATAAACATTGGGAGTGAGTGGAAGCAGCTAGCCATAGCAGTGATACGCTTTACATTTTGTTTCTGTAGTCTGTATAATAACTTGAGAGTCTAGACAGACACTGCACCCAGTCTGGAGTCTTTAGGCTAAGCTATGCTAAGCTAAGCTAAGCTAACTGTTTCTTTACTTTTAGAATGGTGTCAAATTCAGTTTTCATTAACACTTCATGATTTCTGTGTTTGTTTTAACATGGAAGCATTAGTCAAGAATTAAAACGGAAAATGTAGCCACTATCAGTTAGCTTAGCTTAGCTTAGCATAACGACTGGAAGTAAGTGCAAACATTTAGTCTGGCTCTGTCATCAAAGTAATAAATTTCATCAGTCATATAGTCCTGGAGTGTCCAACTAAATCTTTGTGCTAAGCTAACCGTCTGCTTGCTTTAGCTTCAAATTACAAGCTATCATTTAAAGATGCCAGTACTTAGGGTTTGCTATCCAACTACATGTCACACATGTTTCAGAGGAGCGATAGCTTTGCTGTTTAACTTGATTCAAACTGTTGGTTTCAAACTACATTGGAAAAGATCTTTCTCTGGCTCTGCGAGGCGTCTGTGTGGCCCTTACCGGGATCACTCTCTCCAAACAAACGTTGAACTTCTTTTTCTGGTCAAATGTCAGTTTCTTCAGGGCCACTCGTGTCTCTCCGATGAATTCGTTGTGTCCAAACTTGTCCTCATCACTCACTGACAGCCTGAAGACAAGATGTTGATGATTTCTATTTTCATTCTGAACTACAGAGGCGGCGAAGCTCGACATTCTTACCGGAGAGTTTTGCGTGACATCTCGTCATCGGTGATGCCGTGGTAGATGAGAGTCTCGTTCCAGACGGGATTCAGGGTGTTTTTAAGTGTCTTGGTGCGAAGCTTGTTGGACTGAAGACAAAAGACATTCAGGTGAGTTTATCATGTGACAAACACATCCCAACACCATCTTTACAAATGGCGCCATTAGCGGCTAGCAGGTTAGCACATACAGCAGCTAGACTGAAATAAATAAAAGTGATCTTGAAAATGAATTTATTTAGTTTTTACACAATAATTAATTCAATAAACTTGCTCTATGTCTGTTTAGAGACTAATTTAATTCATGATGTCATACCTTACTGGCTCCAGGTAACAGGTGTAGCTTCACATACGGGTCGGCCAGTCCATTCGAGTCCATTGGCTTCAAACCCTGAGACAAAAAAGGACATATTTAGTAGGAAATTGACCCTTTTGAGTTTATAATCTCCTATCTTGTCTTAATTTTTCTGTTTTTTTCATGTCTTGTAATCCTTTTGTCTCGTCGTCATACCGTTTCCCTGTTGTCTCTGCCTTGTCTCAGCCTATTCCTACGTCCTTAGTCTCATTTGTTCTGTGTATTTACTCATCTCGTCTCGCTGTTTATTGTCATGTCTCCTCTTATTTAGTTTGTCCGTCCTGTCTCATCTTGCTTCATTCCACCTTGTCATGTCTCTTTCTGTCTTGTTCTCTTTTGTTTTGTTGGGGTTTCTTGTCCCCGTTCAGTCTCCCTGTCCATGTACCTTGGCTTTAACGATGCAGCAATGCAGGGCGTGGTTCTCCTGTTCGTAAAGTAGACTGAACTCCAGAGAGCCCAGAGTAGCTGCAGGAGTAAAAACACAGAAGCTCAGCCGACGTCTTCAGACGTTCTCATCATTTATTATATTTAAAGTTTTAATTGCAGGAGAATAACGAGTCTTACTGGCATCATCTGAGTCGTAGTCGATGTCCTCCTCCTCTGTACGATCTGGAGGAGGTCTGGGGGGAGGCGGGTTATTGGCAGGTGGGTTTACAGTGACTCTAGCTGCAGGAACACGAGATGCAATAGAGCTGGAGACTACTGGTTGTCTTCTGTCCTCCACAGGTGCAGGGGACACTGTCTCTTCTCTCTGTTTGCTGTGCACATCTGCAGCAGGAGCTGGGGACATCATGGAAACACAATAGTGTTTAATAGAGTGCGACGCATCTTTTTATACATTGACGTTGACGTCCAGTGTTCTGAAAGGAGCCCCTGCAGCGTTTGGATTATTCTTAGAAGGAGCAGCGTGTCTTTACCTGAGGTGGAGGACGCCTGCTGTGCGTTTGTCCGCGGCGTTTTGGAGGCCAACACATGTCTCTCGGTCTTCGTTACAGCTGCTGGATGTGGATGATTCTCATTACAGATGTCAGCTGCTGTTGTCGCCGTCTGCTCCCACTGTTCTGATCCACCGGGACGCTGCCGTGGTTCGTCACCGAGCTCTGACGAGACAAAATAAGATTAGAACTGTCAGAGCAGAGCAGCTTCCTCTTCACTGGATGGATCACTGAACGAACGGAACAGCAGCCAGGAACATTTCTGATAGGAAGTCATTCGGATGACTGCAAAGAGACACAAAACAGCCACAAAGAGACAAAACTACTGTGAAGAGACACAAAACAACCACAAAGAGACACAAAACTATTATGAAGAGACACAAAATAACCACAGACACAAAAAATACCAAAGTAAGAATCAAAACAATCACAAAGAGACATAAAATGACCCCAAAGAGACAGAAATTACCAAACTAAGACACAAAACAGTCAGAAAGAGACACAAAACAACCACAAAGAGACAAAAAATACCAAAGTAAGAATCAAAACAACCACAAACACACACACAAAACTACTACAAAGACACACAAAACAATCAGAAAGAGACAAAACTACTGTGAAGAGACACAAAACAACCACACAAAACAATCAGAAAGAGACAAAACTACTGTGAAGAGACACAAAACAACCACAAAGAGACACAAAACTATTACGGAGAGACACAAAACAACCACAAAGAGACACAAAACAGCCACTAAGAGACACAAAACAACCACAAAGACACACAAAACAGCCACTAATAGACACAAAACAACCACAAAGAGACAAAAAATACCAAAGTAAGAATCAAAACAACCACAAACACACACAAAACTACTACAAAGACACACAAAACAATCAGAAAGAGACAAAGCTACTGTGAAGAGACACAAAACAACCACAAAGAGACACAAAACAGCCACAAAGAGACACAAACTGACCAGAAGGAGACACAAAGTCACAAAAATACCGCAAAACAATCACAGAGACAGGTTTTGGTCAGGTGAAAAGCTCAGTCAGCTGAACAAAGAGCAGTTGTGTGTCCAACAACCAAATGGAATTATTATTATAAATATATCCATCAGGTACCGTTTCCTCCGTGATGTGTAGTCGGTTCCTTCGGGCCCCTGTGGCCCCCCGGAGCCGATCTGTTCTCTGAGCTCGACTGTTTGGGTCTGGACAGAGGCAGGGGGGCCGGCAGACTCCGCTGCTCTCGCCCTTTAAAGAACCAAGCTCCAGAACGCTTCTGTATCTACAGGAACACACAAAGTACACACACAAAGGTTACTTATTGTAACCCCGGTTCAATGAACAGAACATGATTCATGAGGGGACCCTTCAGAGCTGCAGTCTAACTGGCTGACAAGAAACTGTGCTGATGGTTCACTGCGTCCAGCAAAGTGAAACCCGGTGGCCATGTTTAGCACATTTATCCTGTTTATCGTGTTTATGAGAAAACTCCACAGGAATGGCGCCATCTTGTGTTATTCACATCCTCGTAAAAGTTTGACGGTAAATTAATGGATTCAGGTTTAGTCAATATACTTGACAACCTTGTCCTTTACTTATGCATTTGTATTTCCTGCATTTGGTTAGCGCTCGTTAACTTGCTAAACTGATTAGCTACAGCTGATTTAACCAAACAGTCCGAGCTCAGGAAAGTGCATTTGGATGAAAAAACAAAATCTGACCTCCAGACGTTTTTCTGCTTCCATAGCGTTTTTGTTTGTTTGTTTTTGGTTCAGCTAAGCTTTTATTATTGTATTTTATTTACTACTCTGATTTAAATTATGTTAGCAATGATACGAGTGTGACCTAGAAAAGCGTCATTCATGAGGGTCTCGTTAGTTTTTATGTGGTCCATCGAGGCTCTAAATATTCGGATACTTCACGTTTGGATGTCGATTTTGAGCTGAAGGCTGATTAATTAGTGATCACTGAGGGAGGATCTATTCACTGGATCAATAACCAATAAACACTCACCCATTGATCCATCCAGACGCCACTTGGTCTCAATTTGCGTGACTGCTCATGTTTTTAAGCCGATACTCTGAATGAATTATTTAATGTTGTTGGTCTTTTTATTCCATAGTGTTTAGACATGAAGACTTTGTCTGTGCAGTGTTACGGAGCAGATATTGTGCATGACTGACAGGAGAGGGCATCAAGTTAAAGAGTCTGGGCTCCTGGAGGCAGAGACCTCCACAGATACTCCACATAGTCATAATCACAACAGCATTGTGTAACAGTCTTACACACGAACACTCATTATTTAAACTTTACGAGAGTCCAATATCTTCTTCTTAAAGAAGAAGCTGCATATTTGCAGTGAAATTCAGCTCTGTGATAAAAGTCTGAAAGGTAGGAGATGAGTTACGTCCTCGGATGCACTGAACATCTGACGTTTTTTATTATTTTGCATTATTATTATCATTTTGCATTTAATATTAAGCTATTCAAATAATACACAGGTTCAATTTTTGTGCAACAGTACGGCGGGCCGTGCAACGGATTTCACCGGGGGACTGAAAATTAAAAAAATATATATAAAAAATGTCTAATCAACCAAAAATCCACAGACCCCCTGTTGCTCCAATGCTCTAATTTCTTCTTTCTTGCTACCGATGCATTCATGTGCTACTACAGCAGAGGATGCTATCAGCCTCCCTCCATGTCCAAGCGGACGAGTCCCCTGATACATGCTCTTAAGCTTAAGGAGTTTATTGTTGCGTTGCCTTCCTCAGTTCTGCTCTGTATGTTCCAGACTCTGGTTCGTTATTGACGCTACACGAATAAAAGCCTCTTCCCTCACCTCTTGCTGCTCGTTGCAGATGCGACACAGCCACGTAGGACACGTCCTGCTGTTGCTCCAAATCCCACATTCACTGCACATGTGCTGCAGAAAAGAAAAAGACACAACGCACAACTGAACATAAACGTTCACAGTTCACATAGCATCAACCACTTCAACAAGAAACACAGTGTGATGCAAGAAGTTAGGACATGGATGATTGGTTTCTTGTCGTCATGGGAACCCTCTTAGGATCTGACAATAGAAAATAAAATATAACAGAAGAAGAAGAAGAAGAAGAAGAAGAAGAAGAAGAAGAAGAAGAAGAAGAAGAAGAAGAAGAAAAAGTACTCTAATCCTGGAGTTACCAACCAAGCCATTTCCTTTGGGTGAGATTTGTGACAAGTGAGTGAAGCCTCGTGTCTTCTGGAGTTTGACGCAATTAAAACCAGGAAAATGTCTCAGATACAAACATGATGGATTTAAATGAGATCTCAGAGTCAGCTGACCCTTCCACGTAACTTTAACAGGCTGAGTGACTCTGCAGGAAACTCTCCTAACCGACCCGTGAGCTGAGCGACTGCCTCCAATTAAATCAATTAAATGCAGCTTCCAAGCAGCCAGGTCAAAAGTTAATGTGTGGTGGAAGTAAATCGAGGCTCCGCATCCAAAACGTTAACTGACGCTGCAAATTTTGGAAGAACAGATGTCGTATCAGACAAAGATGGAGGCAGCCGTGGTTCGTCTGATGTGTTCAGAGCCTCGACAAGACAAATTCCTTGCAACTTGACACATATCAAAGACAGTTTTATGAGTTTGTTGAGGGTTTTTATGAGCATCTTATCATATCTTCATCTATCATAGCAGACTCATTCAGGTTCAATCTACACTGTTGTATTTCTTGCGTGGGTGATGCCAACGTTGTACTCTTCAAATTCAGAGAAACATTGAGTCACTCTGATGGTTAAAGAGTAGAATGTTTCCATCTGAACTGTGATGAAATAAACACAGAATAAAATGAAGTGTCGGAGTAGAGAATCCCTCCATTCAGGCAGGAGCAACAACAGCAGTATCCACCTACTTTTTTGCACTGCACACAGAGGACGGCCGTGACCCCCCCTGATCCGAATGAGGCCCCACACAGCAGACAGAGCGAGTCCCCGTCACCACACGCCGTCTTCTTGATGTTATCCAGGCGACTGGAAAGACGCCTGAGAGCACATGCAAATAAATGTCAGCAGGTTTTAACCACCAATAAGGAGATAAATAAAAATCAATCAGCGGGCTGAAGCGTCCGTGCACGCTCGTCTCATGTGATTGGGTGCAACCGACGCAACAGTTTCTCCATCTCACTCAATCCTCTCTTGCTCCATGGCCTCCATCATGGCGGCACGGGCCAGCACGCCGTTGATGATCTCCTTCTCCTCGTCGGTGAGCTCCTCGCCCGGGGCGCCGCCGTGCACGTCCATGGTTTCACCCGACGCTGCTGAAACGCAAACACAGAGACAAACACACACAGAGAGTAAGTGTCCATGCAGATAAAACATGCAGCTCCAGCAAAATCTCCCCCAAAAAAATGCAGAACTCAGCTGGAAACGTAAAGTAAAGCTGAGCAGCTGCAGGAACTGTCACACACGATATCAAGCATGACAACTAAATGTGTCTGTGCAGCTTCACTGTCATTCAGGTGTCGCTGTGTCGACGCCTTCATGGTCTACATCACCCAGACATCACGGCGTTAGCTGGAGACAAAACAGAGGGAAGCTGGAGGCTGAAAATGACGTCTTGCTGTATTTTTTGGTGCCAAAACTGAAAAAGCAACTTGAAGTTTTATCACTGCCAGTCGTAGACGACTTTGGTTGAACGCGATTAAATGAAAGGATTGGAGTGAGACAATCACTCCAGTGTATCACTACAGTGTATTAGTTTATTCTCTAAAATATGTGTCCGTTTTTGCCAAAACGGTTCTTTGAAATATGCTAACACCGTTTACAGGCTGTAGTGTTTAAGCTCTTTTGCCTCCAGTTAAGCTCCGTCCCTCAAAAAACGTCACACTGTTTATGAACGGTGAAGGGGTCTATATATAAAAACAGAGACATGCAAGGGAAGTTAAAGTATCATTTATTGGTGGAAAGAAAAACAGGATCAACACAGATTCCTTCAATTACATCTGGTCCTGAAACAGTTTCAGTCTGATCTCACCTGTTCCATCTTTAAGTTGTTGACACCTCTATGTATTTATTGAGTTAAGCTCATCGACCGTAACATCTGACAGGCTCCACGATGTTTCCTGATTTAAAATTCTGCTCCGGCCACGTATTTTGAAGGAACTTATGCGAGATCCGATCACGGCCTCTATATTTGTTGCATGGATAATTGAGAAACACGGCCCCGTGGCTACAGATGAAACCTACGTATCTGCTCTAGTACCTCAGGACACTGATAAGGATTTAATCTCCTTCTCCTCAGTGCGTTTAATTATTTTTAGCTGTGCTTTAGTGATGCAGGACGCTTTAGGCAGAAGAAGCATTCATGTTGCCCTTGTTATTAATGTTAGCATGCTAATACGATAAAGAAAAAACAGCAACTATTTTAACAACCTAATTGAAATATTCTGTGGGATTGTATAGCACCCTGTGGTGGTGGTGAGGGCGGCTGAATGAAATTCCTGAAAAGTTATATCAAGAAACTAGGAGGGGGAGGAGTTTGGGGTGGATTGATGAGACAATAAAACACAGCATACTTCTACTTTAGAGCTGACATAAATTACTATTAACATTCACAGAAACCACTAATCCGCTTTTTTACAAAGTAAGGAACTGTTTCAACTCTTCTGTCAATCATCACATTAAGCCCCGCCTCCAAACGGTCTGATTGGCCCAGCAGATCTTTGCTGGAGGAGAATCACTTCCCAACAGAGAGACTCCAGACCTCAGTTTATCCTGAGCTCAGCTTCAGTTTCCTTTCACTGTTTCTGAACGCACCATGCTTGAAAACCTTAGCACATTAGCACTTTGAGCATGATAGCATGTTTATTGTTAGCATTTAGCTCCAACCACCGATGATGTCCGTAGACTGTATATAAAGATGGACAGTGGAGCAGCTCCTCTAAAGTGAAGCTGAAGCAAGTAGAGCTCCCCCTGGTGTCTGGCTGCAGTGCAGGTCATAAGCTCCACCCCCTCAATGTTAGTGGGCGGGACTAGGTAAAACGTATCAATGAGAGTTTCTCTCATTTCAGGTGATAAATATAATGTTGATGAATGTTCAAGTGTCAATATTTTTGGATAAGTTTCATTTTAGCTACCAGTTGCCATGCCAACCACCCCGTAAAGCGAGACTATGAGAGCTGTAAAATAAAATAAAAAAACAGTAGAGCAGAGCATAGTATTAATCAGAAACAAGTTGGCTCCACCCTCGAACCGTACTGATTAGAAAGTCACAAGATGGCGCCGCTCGTATCCCCAATGAAATAGCATCAGTTTGGACCAATGCGAGGAAGTGGTGCTCCATATTTATATACAGTCTATGTTCAAGCTCAGAGCAGGTTTCAGGACTCTGATGTGTTGTGGTGGTGAATCACACAAACTCAACTACCCGAGAATAAAATCAGAGTCAAAACAGTACGAGTAGTTCTGTGCATTATGACCATGACTGGAGATGTTCTGCTCTTAAAAGGTCTGAGAGGAGCTCATTTGATTAGCCTCGATTTATTCCAGCTCTGCCGCACCTTCAGCTACATCGTTGCCTCTGGCCGTTAAATTCCTGAGCATCAGCTGGTCGTCGTTCGCGTCCTATTTGTAAATTGGGCGTTAATTGAGGCCGACTGCTGATGGTGGAAAGTGAACCACTGTTGTGTTAAGTCTGGTCTACAATATGCCCGCCCGAGGACATTTAGCACTGCGGAGGAGGGCGCTCATTATCTTCTGACAGGAACATTGTTCAGAGCAAAGCGTGACCTCAGCTCCTTGCCTCTGGTCCAGGCAGCCGGCTGAAACACACACTGATGCCGATCCTGCAGCTCGTTCTGGACGGATTTAACTCATCGTTTGCACATTTTATCCTTTGTTCAGAACAACCTGAATGTCAGAGCATCATCAGACACGCGATGAGGCAGCGGCTGCTGAGTAAGAACATTTTAATGTCGCTCTTACTTAACGCCTCAGCGCCCTTCATCGCTGCCGTCCTCTTCCCCCGTGAACGATGTCGAGCTTCGCTGTCACTCTGGACAATGTGGACAACCTGAAGGACTGACATCCGCCAGCGTGTGTCCACCCTGACGGGAAATATTCAGACACTTTCAGGCCGAGAACCAGGGCATTTAGGTCATCAAACCGGCTGCTCGTGGCGTGGCCTCGGTCCAGGCTCTCTACTGGTGGGGGCATCGTACCTCCCCAGGTCCACTGAGCACTTTAAAACACTATAAAAAAAAACACCCACCTCTTTTCTTTCCCAGCTAGACGAGTAACCTTGGCTTTTATCCTTTTATCCTTTGTATTTTCAGGCATTCTGATTAATGAGAACCAGTCCTTTAACCTGCTGAGGGATGCATTTTAATTTCTTTACAAAAGATCTTTAGGTATTTGGGATTAGTAGGACCTAAGAAGGATAAAAAAAAATAAGGACACAGTGATTATTTCACCCTATTTTACAATTTAAGTCACCAATGTTAAAAAAAAAAATGTTTATTTTAATGCAAAAGCGGAATTGGAAACGACTGGCAAGATTTAGCAACAAAAAGCAGCCCAGATAACAGCAGGATGCTAATTTAGCTTAGCATAATGCTAGTGCTTCAGAAAAGCAGGTTTTGTTTTGTTAAAGTTGGGACAGAGCCTTGACAGTTGTTTCTACTTGTTTCTCAGTGCTAAGCTAAGCTAAGCTAACTGCAAACTCTAGATAACTAGCATCCAGACTTAGCATGCTATATGCAGCACTGTATCTTTAACTGTTAAATGTTTTATTTGCAGCACAAGATACAAAGGAATATTTTCTCCTCATGATGCACACTGGGAGATGTAGCGGTAACCCTGCACGTGGTTAGCTTAGCTTAGCATACAGACTTCATTCATTAACATCACCTTTTTCCAGATGTAGAATTTGATATGTAATTATTTATCCATAACTTGTAACGGTATCAGCGTATCCTTTGGTTTCAGCCAATTATCACGGATCAATTGTGTAACAGGAGGAGACGCAGACGCACATTTACAAATGTTCCAGCTGTAAATAAATCCACAGAGGTCAGAGGTCGACTAATCTCCACTATGTACACTACAATGCGGCATGAATTAGAGCCAGGACGGGTTGTCTCTCTCCATCTGTCCCTCGCCGTCACGTGCAGAGAGAAATCGACTATTGAGCCTTTTCACGGATCAATGTGCACTGGAGCTGCGCAGCAGGGACATGACACTTCTATCTGATTCCCAATGTCATCTGCTGGAGAGCACAGCGACTGCTTACGCATGACAGCATATCAATATTACCCTCCACCCCCCTCCACCCCCCCATGATGAACGCTCAGCGAGGCTCATGTGCAGCACGGACGCCGTTTACAACCGAGCTGCTTCACTCGTGTGTCTCACTAGCAAGAGATGATCGAGCCCAGATGCATTGTGGGTTAGGATGTGGTGTCTAATTATCACCGGGCAACTCAAGGCTCAAGGAGTTGCTTTTATAGCACTTTAGACCAGTGGTTCTCAACCTTTTTGGGGTCATGGATGTCCTGCATATTTCGGATCTGTCCTGAGGGCCGCCCCCCCCCCAACCCTGACACATTTATTCCCAGAAATATGTGTCTCTTGTTTGTAGGGAGCTTTGCTTTCACTCTTCTGTCCAGTTCATCACAAACCAGCTCCATGGGGTTAAAGTCTAGAGACTGGTCCACTGCATGTTTCCAAGCTTTCCATCTCGTTTTTTAAATCCTGAGGTAGTTCTGGTTTAGCTCGGACTAAAGCTTTGGCTCATTATCTTGTTGCAGGATGAAGCTCTGACCAACTATACCAGAGGATACTGATGCAGTTCGACCACCCAAACACTAGTGGGCGCTGTGGGTTTTTTTGCCAGTCGGATTAATTTTGTTTCTACTTCCCTGCTGCTTGAGTTTCAACTTTTTCTGAAATGTCTGTATCTCCAAACCTCCTCAGTTACCAACTCCAAAACAATCAATTCAAAAAGTGTAGACATGAAGAAGCAGCCAGAAATACTAAAGCAGAAACACGCTACCACCAAGCGGATCATTCACAACTCTTGCACTTACGTCTCTGAGGAGATGCACATCGGCTAATGCTATGCTATGCTATGCTATGCTAACAAACACAAACACTCGGCCGTCCTCCAGCCCTAATGAAGTGATTATCTGAACCCTGCACCTTGTTTGGGTTATGCAACAAACCAGCAGTAAGTGGATCATAGAATAGGGTGTGTGGTGTTTCTAGCTAAACGATCAGACTTTAAACTTTTATAAACACATGTCCAAGTAGATTTTATTCAAAAAAAATGTTTATTCATTCAGTTAAATATATTAAAACTCTTAAAGGAGTCAAAATGAAAAGCAAAAGTACACATCTTCCATGCTTTCATGCTGGGAGTCGTTTAAAAATGAAAGAAGGTAGAAAGCATCACATGGTCAGAGCTAAACTCAGCTAATGGAACAAGTGCAGACAAAGTTTGAACCTGAACTTGTCCCTGTGTACCCAGCAGCCACGTGGAGGAGATGTCAATATTTTTATGGATTGTATAATGTGCACAAGAATTTGATGATGTAAAGGCTAAATAAAATGGCACCGTTTAGTTCACTTTTGGAAATGACAAATGAACAGTTTAGAAAAAGCACTTTCTTTAACAGTATTTTCCAACATGTTTCCAGACTTTTGAATGTTGTTTTCTAGGTTTAAAGCCTTAAAAATCTTAGACATGTACCTGAGCTTTACTTAAACCTCGACAGAACGACAAACCTGCAGCTGTAAGTGAACGTAGAGTTTTTAAAGAGTGACTGTGTGGCCGTTCTGTGTGACGGTAGAAGGGAACCAGAGATTAAATGATGTTTGCAGACATCAGCAGCACTAATCCAGGGCCTGCGCCCACGTTAACGACAAGAGAACTGAGGCTGAGCAGCGACTGGAAGAATGAACTCAAAGACGCGAGCAGACGAGAAGACGAGAAGACGTCTGTCTGACAGATGGACAGTTAAGAGTCCAACTCACTGTGTCAGGAGCTCAGTGATTCAGAAACGTCTGCTCATTTGAACAGGGATGTGTTTTGATGCCTTTAAATGAGCTCATTCACCTGTTGAAGCATGAAATGTGTTATGTTCAGGTTATTTTTTACTGCATTTATGCAGCTTTAAGTAGAAGATCTGGTCTGAGTCCACATGTGGACGTGGTCTGGGACACATGAGTGTCCACCTCCTGACCAGGGCTGATCCGTGGAAGACGAGCTGGTAGCAACGCTCCCTGGACCAAAGACCAAATAAATCTCAACTAGAATGAACTCGTGAAATGATTGAATATGAGGGCTGATTCTGTCGTTACACAACGTGGTTAATTATTGATGCATAAAGAGCCACGTGGAATTCAGTTAAATATTTCCTCAATTTCCTCATATGCAAACTCAGAGTTATAATCTGAGTTTTGTGCAGGTTTAACTAACGTCAGCGTGGAGATCGATACACGGGAACCTGACGTGCAGCCCTGGTTTTCTTCACTTCACTGTTCATTTTAATGCCTGGTACCAGAAAAGGTTTATTACCTGAAGAATAGAATGAACACGACAAGAAATGCAGCTGATTCCATGATACTTCATGTCCTATTAGACGTGCTCTATATTCCCAGGGTATATAAGAGGCTACTTCATGTCATAAGCAGCTCTGAACATATAAAGGCCTAAAATGGTTTCCTGCTGACATTAAAGCCGTAGCACAACCCAGACTTTATCAGCTCTTCACATATTTGCTCTTGTTTCAGTGTGAGTGGAAAAGGGAAAAATGCAACTGTGTGAATGAACCAGTTACCACATCCTCTTAAGAAAACTGTCTTCTTTCATCAGCTGATTAACTCCTTCCTGCATCGAATGACGTGTCAGTTAAAGCCCGGATGGAACAACCAGAACATTCGGACCAGGCTGTAGATCATACTCAAACTCAGAATGGAGAACAACAAGTCCCAAAAATAAAGCAAATGTCTTTAAAATGTCTGCAACAAGGATGGGAGAAGCTGGTCAGAAGCAGGTGGAGAACGTCAGGTGCTGCATGTAAAACATGGACTGTCTTTGTCTTTGTCTTTGTTGTTGTCGTTATATTTGTCCATATAAATGTAGTTGTACCAGACGTTAAAATGAACAAGAAACGTCAACTGTGTGTGCACAACAAACACCTGTTCGTGGTTCTGAAACGATGCTGGGTATTAAGTAATTACATAATTATTCTACTGCTTCCCAACCAATGTTTATTTACACACAGAGACACTGAGACCTGACTGACGTGGACGCACATTTTAAAGCGTGAAGGCGGGAACTTAACGCTTAATGACTGGCACTGCCCAGGTCGGATGTTAATGTTAAAGGTCTGAACAGGACGGCATGGACACATTACTTCAGCTTTACGGCCGTTTATCAGCCTTTAGGTGGGGCCAACATGCTCAGAAAGATTAGATTTATTTATCCCAACCACAGATAAACAATCAGACCCAGTGTTTACATGTAGCAATAATAAAGGTTTACACCAGCCCTCTGCAGCCGGTGGTAAACTCCCGCTGGTCACTGTGTTAAGACTGAGACGGTTTTATTCCAGATTATTATTAGATGAACGGCAGGAACAACAGCTTTAACGAGCTCCTACAGGAGGATGTGGAGGGTTAAATGGATCCATCAGGACGTCCTACTGTCTTATATCGGGTCATGATATGAGAGATGATGTGGTTTCTGAGGCCCTCCCTCCCCTAGGCCCCCTCCTACCCCCTCTCTCCTCCCCCCTCCTCCCCCCTCCTCCCCCTCCTCACCCTCCTCACCAAGGACAGATGTCACCACATGAAGCCCAGCTTGATTTGTGCCTCTTTTATAGCGTGAGATGACTGAGAGGAGGTTGTTCCTCCTCCCGGGAGGAATATAGCGCTGCTACATGTGTGTGTGTGTGATTATAGATCATAAGTCGTGAGGTTGTGAGGTTGTGAGGTTATGAGGTTGTGAGGTTGTGAAGTTGTGAGGTTGTGAGGTTGTGAAGTTGTGAGGTTGTGAAGTTGTGAGGTTGTGAGGTTGTGAGGTTGTGAGGTTGTGAGGTGAACCTGGTGTTAACGGCTCCGCGCTGATGGAGAAGGAGTCAGAGACTCAGAGTTATGACGCCACCGAGGCCTCGTTCAGTCCTTGAATTAACGTCCTCAGATCAGGAAGAGACAAAGCTCATACAACATCCTTCCTTCATTCCTTCCCTATCATTTCCCCCTTTAGTCCTTCCTTCCTTCCTTGTCTTTCTTTCCTACTTTCCTGCTTATTCCTTCCTTCCTTCCATCTTTCTGTCTCTCCCCCTTTCCCTTCCTTCCTTCCCTCCTTCCTTCCTTCCTTCCTTCCTTCCTTCCTTCCTTCCTTCCTTCCCTGTGTCCTTAGTTCTTTCCTTCTTCCCTTCCTTCCTTAGTTCTTTCCTTCCTTCCTTCCTTTACTCTCCTCCCTTCCTTCCTTCCTTCCTTCCTTCCTACACTTTGATTCCTTCCTTCCTTCTTTCCTTCACTTTCCTTTCTGTCCTTACTCCCTCCCTTCCTTCCTTCCTTCCTTCCTTCCTTCCTTCCTTCCCTATTTCTTTCCTTCCTTCATTCTTTCTTTCCTTGCTTCCTTTACTCTCCTCCTTTCCTTCCTTCCTTCCTTTCCCTCTTCCCTTCCTTCCTTCCTTCCTCTTTCTTTCCTTCCTTCCTTCCTTCCTTCCTTCCTTCCTCTTTCTTTCCTTCCTTCCTTCCCTCTCTTCTTCCTTCCTTCCTGCCCTTCCTCTTCCTTCCTTCCTTCCTTCCTTCCTATTTCCTATTTCCTTCCTTCCCTGTGTCATTCTCCTTCCTTCCTTCCTTCCTTCCTTCCTTGCTCCCCTCCCTCTTTCCTTCCTTCCTTCCTTCCTTCCTTTCTTTCTTCCTTCCATGTGTTCCTGGTTCTAGTCCAAATTAATGGAGACACATATTAATTCATTAATTAACAGCAGGTTTCAACAACACGACCTTAAACACTTTGGATCGACCAGCGTTAATGAAATGAACCCAGAGCAGCAACATTAAAACCAGACTGAATGAAACAAATTAAACTAAACACTTTGATCCTACATGTGACTATAAAAGCAAAGCTACCCAGAGTATAAATAAATGACGCTAACATTAGCACAGAATTAGCTATTTTGAGATCTTTTTCCCTTTTTTTTTATTAGTAGCATCATCAGATTTCTTTGTCCTTCCCCAGTGTTTTGGTTTATGACCAAATTTACACAACACTAATTGAATTTTGGCGTGATTAGCCAGTGTTAGCATGCTAATATGCTAATCTGCGATAGCGAAGAGGGTCTTTCCATTGACGTCATTTATTTGAGATAATTCTGCCGTTCTGTACTTTTTCCGCTCACCCATTCAGACACAAACTAGTGTAGTAAACCCCCACACTCCACCCGCCTGCCGCCAACATTAACACAAATCGACATGCAAATAAACACACATGCGCGCGCGCACAAGCTGTGTGTGAGCGCGTGCAGAGCGAGGACCTGTCACACACGGTCAGCGGCCCAGAGGAAAGCGCTGCAAATTGACGTGAAGTAAAAGGAAACCGAGGCATTTAGGCTCCACGGGACTGTGTGGGCTGACGAAGAGCTGCAGGGCTCTTAGTCACACTAACAAACGCACACAAACACAGGTCAGCGCACAAGCAAACGCACACTGTCTGGGAGAGGGGTGGGAGGGCTGCAGGGAGGGAGGCTGTGACAGACTGCGTCATCCTCCTGTGTTTTCCTGCGACGCCCAGAGGCCTCCACCATTCAAACCGCTTCAACTCCGGTTTTCAGCAGGAGCGCACAACTGCTAAACAATAACACACACTGACACAGTCTGAGAACTCCAGCTGGACGAGTACACCAGCTACAACGTGTGAAACCTGCTGCACTGTTTGCATCGATGTTTGCTCGATGTCGCTGTCGCCTTTCATTGAACTCGTCCTGCTACCGGAGTTCAAGCCACTGATTGTACAGAAAGATGAGATTCCAGGAGCTATAGTTCCTCTGCAGAGAGGTTACACAGATTATGGAAACTTCCAGGGTTATATGTTGTGCTCCAGTTGGATTTGGAAGTTGGAATTTTCAACTGGAACGACCCCAAAGTCTGAGTTGAGTTACCAAGATGGCCGCCTCGTACGTAAACAGTAATTAAGAGCTCCTGTATTATTCCATTTATTAGCACCTTTGATGAGTTTGTGCTGCACTAACTCGGTCATACAGACAGTATCTGTCTACATACATAGGTTGAAATGCTGTTACAGTGTAATTTAAGTTTTTCATGTGTTATATGGGAACTACAAGCCCATGACCTGCTAACAACGGCTAAAAACAATAGCCTGGTGAAACCAAAACAGAGCAAACTGGGATTAAAAGTGTATTCTTTTCTACAATTAAAACTTATTTTATAAATTTCTGCCTCGTATGGTCTTGTAGATTTCATCACTGTTAATAATTCCAGTAAAAAACCCAGGACTTGGTTCAAGTTATCTGTTCCATTTACAATTTGAGTAAATTAAACTTTATTTCACATTGCTCTCAAACAAAAATAAATATTGCACACATGTTATTTTCCCGACTTCTGTAACCAGAACACCAATTACTTCTGCGCAGCCTGTTTCAAAATATGAATCATGTACCCAGGACATGGTGTTTACTTACATACAAAACACAAAACTGTGATCAGATCTCATTTGCTGGATGGGGACGCATTTTAATACCTGCGACCTGTACTGAGCATAGACTGTATATAAATATGGAACAGCTCCTCTAAAGTGAAGCCAAAGCTAGTAGAGCTCCCCCTGGTGGCTTTAGGCTGCAGTATAGGTCATAAGCTCCACCCACTCCATGTTAGGGGGTGGGACTTGAGCCAAACTAAAAGACTAAAATACATGTCAAATTACTTTTTTCAAGGTTCATTTTCTGTCATTATAGATGTTTAGATTGTTCAACTGTCATTTTTTTGGATGAAGTTGGTTTTAGTTTGTTATTTTACGCTATAGAAACAGGATGTGGCATAATGGCGACCACCAGTTTCCATGTTAACCGCTCTGTCCCATGGGACCATGGGAAGTTCAGTTTTAATCCAACATTTCCTTGTAGCTGGAAGAGGTAGACCAGAGCATAGGATTAATTAAAAGAAAGTCTGGAGAAAGTGTGGGCGGGGCATCAATACAGTGGCTCCGCCCTCTGACCATAATAATCAGACTTTGGCTCCAAAGTTGCAAGACGGTTTTCGTCCGTAACCCCGAGAAAAAAGCATTATTTTGGCCAATGAGAGGAAGCGATCCATATTTATATACAGTCTATGGTGCTGAGTTTTGAAGCTCAGCGTGGCGTCTGCAGCCGTCGCCATCTTGTCCTGATTCCACTTAGATAAAATGGTCAAAGAGGTGGAGCTAAAGAGAACTGATTAATCAATTAGATGATTTGTTGCCTTTCATTTTTACCGTCCTTACACCAAGAACAATTTAAATTGAACACAACTCAAAGCAGACGGGATTTTTCCTTTCCACAGTCAGAATGGGTGGGGCAGCAAATATTTGTGGGTTGTGGGTTGTATTAGATCAGTTGCGTAAAACCTTTAATTAGACGAGTCATCACGGTGAACCCTGCTCAGGGCAACCTCATCTACAATAGCAGCAAAGACCCTGTTATTTACGGTACACAGAACATTCCCCAAGGAGCCCAAACACTCCCATCTGAATAAGACGGGAACATTTCAGCACTAACGCAACAACCCTCATCTCCTCCGTCCCACTACCCAGCGTCCGTCCCTCACAGCTGTCACTTCTGGTCGCTCCATCAGCGTCATTACCACCAATCTCCAGCATCCTCTCCTCATCCATTCACTCCATCCCAACCTCCCCCATATGTCTCTCCTTTCCCACTCAGGCTCATCAGACCAGTGAGGAAGCAGCTTACGGAGCTTAGCTTTGCAAAGATGCATCGCCGCCTGCGTTATCCTGAAACCCGTCCACGCACACATGTGTGATCACAAGCCCCATTTCTGACTCTGATGGTAAATGCATGATGTGGATGTATAAGAGTAATCTGGCCTTCAAATCCCAGCACGGGTGGCAGAAAGCTTTGACGTCACAGAGTAGAAACCACTCAGCTCTAATCAGAGCATGAGTCTGGTTAACCTGCCATTTAGGTTTCATTTAGGTTTAAATTATGGAGCACGTTCCGACGGATTCAGAGAAAAATATACCTCTACATGCAACTGGATAGTCAGAACCAATCAGAGACATTCAGCTGTGAATGTCTCTCAGAAGATGTGTACGTCTACTGTTACTCAACCACATAAAGCTCCGGCTCAAACAAGCTCAACGGTCCAGCAGATGTTTGCAGGAGAACAAAAAGAAACTGCAGGTGGGTAAATTTTATCTGGTCTTCCAGGTTATGTGGATCCACCATTTTGACCCTAGACTGAACAAGCTGCTGCAAAACTCAACGAGCTAAATGGTTAGCCTCCCAATTAATATACCAACTACAGGAGGGATATATAAATGAGTGCTGGGCCAAGAACGAAACCAAACTCTGCGTGACCCTTTAATTAAACAGACAGACGTTAATGACTAAAGCAGCGTCTCGGTGGAGTCAGGCCAAGATGGCGGCCACCGTGGAGACATCACGCTGAGCTTCAAAACCAGAGAAACAAATGGAAACATTCTTCTTCATACACAGTTTGTTTTTCACAGTTTTCTGAACAATAAATATTTATGAATTTCATATTTTAGGTTTGTCTAATATTTATGAGCTTCGAAGGAATTATTATTTTTTAAATGTTGGAGCTTTTTACTTAAATAAAAGATGAAAATTGTGTTTTGTTTTTAGCTTCCTGTGTTAAAGAATTCAAATGCCTGGAGGTGGTGGAGGTATGTTAGACATTTATCCATCCATCCATCCATCCATCCATCCATCCATCCATTTATACACATCTATCTATCATCCATCCATCCGTCCGTCCGTCCGTCCATCCATCCATCCATCTTTAAACTCATCCATCCATTTTTAAACTCATCCTTCCATCCATCCATGAACTCACCATCCATCCATCCATCCATCCATCCATCCATCCATCCATCCATCCATCCATTTATCCATCCATCATCCATCCATCCATCCATTTATCCACATCTGTCCATCATCCATCCATCCATCCATCCATCCATCCATCCATCCATCCATCATCCATCCATTTATCTATCCATCATCCATCCATTCATCCATTTATCTATCCATCATACATCCATCCACCATCCGTTTATCATCCATCCATCCATCCATCCATTCATCCATCCATCCATCCATCCATCCATCCATCCATCCATCCATCCATCCATTTATCTATCCATCATCCATCCATTCATCCATTTATCTATCCATCATACATCCATCCACCATCCATTTATCATCCATCCATCCATCCATCCATCCATTTATCCACATCCATCCATCCATCCCTCCACTCATCATCCGTCCGTCCGTCCATCCATCCAGGATGAAGGTCAGTGAAAATCTCAACCCTCCAGTGAAGGAGTGAATGAGTTTGGTCCTTAGGGGGCGACAGAGGGAACCTCATGAATTTCAATGTCGGCTTTAAACGTATGAGGTCACAGTGGATTTGACCCCAGAACAGTTTTATGATCAAAGGGGTGATTTGACTCCCTCAGACTGGACGAGTCCTCATTTAAACTCTATCAATAATACGAGACCACACAGTTTTATTACCTCATGGAGTCGGTGTGTACTGCGTTTTGATGCATTTCCTCTGTTATAATCATTATTTATTGCAGGGGATTGATTTCAAGACGTAATGCACCGTCTCCACCGGCCCTCTGTGGATGTTTCTGGTCATTCAGGAGTGCCTGAAGCTCAGAGGAGGTCGTAAATAAATAAATAAGTTTGTAAATGTGTCTACTGTGGCTCAGTGCTAAATGTGCAGTCTACGAGTCTAGACTAAAGACAAATGGTTGACTTATTTATAAAAAAGCCAACATGCTGGTGAGTAGGTCCATTAATTAGCTAATGTCAGTGTTTAAATCAAGCGCCAACGTGGAAGTGCAGTTCCTTAAACGTCCACTAGAGGCTGGATCCGAAAGTGAGTAAAACCCCCATAGACATCATGTTAAAACGTCCAAAAATTAGAACCACTCTTCATTAATCCTTCATGTGGTTCCATTGGTTTAAATTCAGACAGATTGCTATTATTGTCCTTATGCATGCTGTGTCATGTCTGAATCCTAGTCTCTAGAGAGTGTTATGTTAGCATAGCATCAAAACATGGAAACGCACAAACACTGGAAATATACTAAATACAAAAATATATATATTAAATTAACTGGAATTATCTTTTTATTAAGTTTACTGCACTGCACATACTGACTTTACTATAGTAGAGCTGCAAAATTAGTAAATAATTATTTTTTCCAAAGAATAATATTATATAGAAACAACTAGCTAGTAAACATCATGGTTTAATACATCTATGAACAGCTGGTGGAGGCCAAAAACTGAGCTAAAAGGGTAAAAGTCTGGATTTAAATTGATCATTTTCAATGAAAGAGTTGAATATTTCAGCCAGTAGCTGGTGGAGACCAAAAACTGAGTTCATTAGCAAATAAAGACTCCAACATCACACATTTTGCTGCCGAGTGAATAGAAATCAAATCACTTTTTTCAGACGCTGGAACTCACTGTTGAGCCTTCTTGAGGTGTCGTGGGCTTAACTTAAAGAAACATGGGTGAAGGGAGGTAGCCACTTGAAAACCGCAGCCTACTGCCGCTGGCTAGGCTAGTTAGCTCGTGTCTTCTTGTTGGTTGCTAGCTGGTAGCTGACGGCTAGCCTGCTGGTTGTTTGTTTTTTTTGTTTCAGTTCTAAATGTGTTTTGCTTCAGATCTCGGCACAAAGGATTATAACATCTCATCCTGTGTAATAATGAATTCAGAGAGCAGCATGTTCAAGTAAAAATATTGAATAAATGGAATAAATCTGGACTTAGACTGACCTGTTTGACACAAATTAATGATGATGTTACAAGTTTGTTTTCCAGTTTAGTCTAAAGGTCATGAAATGTCAGTGTTGTGTTCACAAATTGTGCTAAAAACAAACTGTTGTTGCTGCTGATTTAAACAGATCCTGGTTAACGAAGCTGACGGCTGGATGTTTTATCACCGAGCTGTTTTAGCACTAAAAGCTGCTTTCAGGACAATTACTGTAAATCTCGAACGCCACCGGACCAAAGAATGCAAACGTGGGAATAAAACGCCTCTGCTGAGAAGGGTTTCTCCTGGATTCAGCATCCAGGGGCTGTCGAGCTGGCGTGGACTCAAGCACATTAACCTCGACCGTCAGCACCTGAGTGTTCAGCGGCCTGTTTAATCCACCGCCGCACAAACACCCGATGCAGCCGATCGGTGGGGGTTAAAGGGGGGTTTTATACGGAGCATGGGAAAGAAGAGGGGCCTCGATAAACGCCCGACTCTGGCTGCAGAAGATAGAGCAAATAAAAATGTCTTATTGAGTCGCTAATCAATTTCCCACACTGACCGTGTCCCTCCTCCTTCCTCTTTTCTCCTCCTCCTCCTCCTTCGCTGCCACTACATGTTAGAAAGCTTCATCTCTCTGTGGGCTGGAACTGACCAGAGACTAGAATAAAAGCTCCTCGCCTCCTCATCTCTGACCAGCCCACTTAAAACACGAAGACTCCAAAGAGTGTGAGAGACTGATTTAATAAGGTTTAGTTGTGGGAAGGAAGACAACAGGAAGTGTATTATTAAAACCGATTTTGAATGTTTTAAGATCGATTTTAAAAGAAAAAGTCATGTTTCCTTCCACCAACACTTTTTCTGCACAAGTGCAATAAATTGAAAATGGATCATTTGGATTAATCTTGGTTTTTGACCCAATTTGTCCAATGAATTATCACTGATGTCATCTGATCTACATATATGCAACTTGTATTTTAAGCTGCATTTAAAATTTCTCGTAGAATATTGCAATTTATCGCAATATCATGATATCGCAATAAAGTATCGTATCGCAACTCAAGTATCGTGAAGTCCTTCGCCCCTAAGTAACATAGAGTAAAATAAAGTAGAAATACTTGAACAAAGTACCTTCATTCATTTTCTACAAAATAGGAAGTAAACGTCATGTACTGTATGATTCATTTCAGAATAAAACACGTTTCATTATGGAAGCATTAAGTCTTAATGTTAAGGCTTTTTACTTAAACTATTAATGTGACTCTGCAGAGACATGACTCACTACAGCAAAATAAAGTGCAAATACTAATAAATAATAATAAAATACCTTAAAAGTGCAGTTAAAAGATGGATGCGAAAGACGTGCAGAATAGTGGATTTCAGAATAAAATACATAACACAACACAAGAAAAGACAAATGCATTGTAGTTGTGGGAAGTTCCTGTAAACTAGGGTTATATCTCGATTGGTACTGTATTACAATAACCTGCCTACAATAAACCAAAACTACATCTCCGTGGCATTAAAACTTCTTCATCTGCTGCTTTAATATTTATTGGTTTAGCATCAAAAAATCCTAGAAGGAGGAAAAGAACTGAAATGCTGCTGCTCTTCTTCCAGTAAATCCAATAACTAGTGTAATGTGGTATTAGTTGATCATCATTCAATACCACCAACGATAAAATCCCTAAACAGAATCCACGGAGTCCACTCAGGCCAAACAACAAGGACAGACATGGGACTGGCTCAGTCTGGGTTTTAGCCATTTCCAGATCTCCTACATGTTCGGTTGCAGCGACTCAGTCCCAGACGCCACTAAATCCCACCTTTAAATAACACATAAAGACGTGGTCTGACTTTGGGGGAAACTCTGTCCTTTCTACCTTGACTTGAGTTAATAACAAGATCATCACGTGTTCAGGAAATAAAATTCCTTTCATTCTTCCCCTAGAAAACGTTTGAGGACTCACAGCTGGAGCGTTTCTATGGTTCTGGATCAATATGAGACGTTTTTCTAAACTAATCTGGATCTTTAATAGAAAGTCGATGGTGGAAGAGAAGTTAAATGTGTTTCCAATAGAACAACTAAGCTTAAAAATCTAATTCTGTTTGTCTCAGTCAGGTTTCTGTTCACGTCTATGGGACCTGAGGCTCATGGGTAATGTAGTATTTAGACACCAAAATAATAATAATCCTCTTTTTATATTCATAATGTTGTAATTTTCTTTAAAGATTTTTGTGTCAGTGGGTTTTGTGACTTTCTTTTCCAGAAACACAATAAACATATTGTTCTTTTAGCTGTTTCAGCTGAAGATCAGATCAACTAACAAACAGAAAACAGTTTCATAATGAAGGAAACAAAATAGAATTAAAATTAGCCTGTGGTTAGCTCATGTTAGCGAGCTATGCTAAAGCATATTTTGTCAAAATAAAATTAAATAAATTTGTAAAAACTGCTTGTTCACTTTGATCAAATTTAACAACAACATAATAACAATAAATTAACAAATACACAATAAAATATAAGATTTTAAAGCTTAAATACACACGTTTCCATTTTATGTGAAATATTTTGTTTATAATATTAGTTAATAGTTAATATTATTACACAAATAACATAAAATATGTGATTTCTGTGGATAAATAAGCAAATATTATGTTTTATTTCATAGAGTATTTTACCTAAACCACAGAGAACTGTCACCAACCTAAGAATTAAACAAATGAAAAGTTGAAAATAGAATCTGTCTGAGCTGATATGAGTTAATGAAGATAAATGAGTGAAGCCGTGAGGCTGTTTGTTACCTGAGGCGTGAACACAGATGTGTTGTCGTTGTTGCTCCTGTTCAGGATGTGAGTTTCCTCAGTGTAACGACGCCGGCACCGTCTCAGCGTCCAGCGTCCAGCATCCTTCTCCTCCGCTCTGAGCCTCCTCAGCTCAGCCAGCGTAGTAAAAGCCTCGCTCCGCCTCCCTCCCTCCATCCTTTCATCCTTTACTACCCTCCTCCCTCTCACAACCATCAGCACAAGAAAAGATGCTCATATAAAGATGTGCATGCAGCTTAAAGCTCATCCACTCTACCATGCGTCTACTAATGTATTTTTACTCTGAAATCCACCATTCTGCAGCTTTCACGTCCATTATTTACGTTTTAACTGCAAATTTGATTAATTTTGCTCAAGTGTTCACATTTTATTTTACTGCAGTGACATGTTTCTCTGCAGATTCACATTAATAAGACAAAACGTTTAAGAAAAAAGCCTTAAAATTAAGATTTACCTTCATCAGATGCACGTTAATGCATCAGTTTCTTATACTGCTGCTACTGAAAAGAAACTAAAGCCACATTGTTTGATGGATTTTAAACCGTGCATCACATGCAAATACTTTCAACGTCCAGTAACGTGTTTTATTCTGAAACAGACGTTTACTTCCTATTTTTTATGTTTGTAGAAAATAAATTAACTAATCTGTACCTTTTAATCCGTTTTCCGTTTCTCTAAATGTGTTTTTAACGTTGAATGGTTCTTTATGAGGCCTGTCGATCAATCCATCAAGTATTTCTTCTTTATTTCACGTTACTTTGATGTTTCTCTGCAGATTCAGAATATAAACCGTTTAAATAACAGTCTTTAAATGCATCATCTCTTTTCTACCCTCCTGCTGGTGGTTCCACTAATTTAAAGCGTCATCGTTTGAAGGACTTGAGTCTGTGTGAGCGGCCGTTAGCACGCGTCCACCATGTGGGAATACTTTCTAATAAACAGATCTATTTTCAGTGCTTTCTTTCTCCCTCCAGCTAAACAGCTGCACTTATTATGTGCAACACAATACGAAACCCAATGGGCTCGGCTGCACCGTGCAATTACGGAGCGTAATCATTATGTAATTCCATTATTCGACCAACGAGAGCTTAACCTTAAGCCATTTTCTGGAGCGGTCAGTGGAGCAACAACAAAGCCGAGCGTTGTTACTGTAACACATGCAGGACGCGTCCACTGACATGTGAGATGATTCTAAGCTTCTGGAGCCATTGAGCTGCTTCCATTGACTTTGCTGAGGTCCCAGAGGTTCGATTCCCTCTGAACGGCTCAGCTCAAAGCAAACAACAGCGACGCGTCCAGAACCTGCAGCAGCAGCAGCAGCAGCAGCAGCAGTCGGACGTCGTCCTTCTTGTCGTCGCCCTCTTGTGGCTTTTTTGTAATTGTAACGTCTACAGTTACATCTACATCGGCCCCCAGCGCCGCTCTGTCATCGCGCTACGCTGCACATTTAATTGACCGAGCTATAAGAGGTCTGCTCTAAACGAACGTTAACGCGAGCTGGAAGAATAAAAACAAAAACAAAAGACAGAAACAGGGTTTTTATGTGAAGGTTTAAAGAACCAAATGTTAGAAGTGACTTTTCTCAAACACACTCTGAATCAGGAGGGTCTGACCATTAACTTAATTTTTATTTTGTGATGAATATGGAATTGTATTTTGAGAATTAAAATGGAAACATGACAGTCAGTGTATCAGCCAATACCCTTTTTATTTCATTTTATTTTATTATTGCCATTATTTTGCTGCTTATTGTGTTGTTTTTTTTAATATGAGTTCTTTGTAAATTGATTCTTGGACGATTACATCAGATTCTTCTTTCTGTTTCCTTTCATTCACAATTTATATTATTTATTCTATTTTTTTTTATTAAAAATATTTTTACACAGTCCACTCTTTATTCTTGTTACCTTTCTGCCCTATATTTATATATATGTGATGTTGCAAACTGCAATTACTCCACTGAGGGATGAATAAAGGTTTTCTATTCTATTCAGGAACGTTTGTGTTTATATCGAATTGTTTTGTTTGAATTAATGAATGAAATAAAAAAACTAACCAAATGTTTTAGTGCAAATAAGAACATGATGAAGTGTTTACATTTAATGAACTCCACTATAATAACACATGTAATGAACAACTGGACATTTCTTAAGAAAAAGAAATGCAATTTCTATACGGCTCTATCTTGTCTCAGAGTTTCTGTTCCGTCCACAGTTATTACTGAAACTGTCTGAAACCTCAGAATAATAAAAAATAACACATCTCTTCATAAAAAAGTGAAAGAAAGAAACAACTTATTTTGTCCTCTAGCTCATTCACACCATACAAATAGATGCATCAGCTCAGACCGCTTTGAGCATAATCTTTACTAATATTTAAATAATATTTACCTCAGACGCTTTTATTGGACAAATTGCAGTTAATGTGTTTAAAGTCATTTTTGCACTTTTTTTCAGATTAGACCCTTTAATCATGATGTAGACGAGTTCATTTCAGAATATTAACTGATAAACTGATTAATGTTGTGGTAGGTTGATGTATAAAAACATGAATGAGCTGATCTGAATCATAAAACATAAAATAAAATGTAAATCTGAAGAAACACTTGAAGACGTTTTACAGTGAAACATCAAAGTGTTTCCTCACGTTTAAATAAAAAGCTGCTGTGATTGATGCTGAGGCCACAGATGAACCAGTTTTCTTAATTAAACGTCACATGTTCGCCTGAGGTGTTTCACGTCGCCTTGTTTCTTCAACATATTTGCATAATTAAGCGTCCGGTCCAACACCACTGCTCACGTAACGAGTCGGAGCGGAGACGACTCATGTGGTAAGAATCTATGAACATTACACCTGCTAAAGGCTGACGTTAGCATTTAGCTTAGCGCTGCACAACCTTGTACTAACACTACAAACAACTCTCAAACTGTTGTGATCAGAATGAGTCTGGTTACACTTCACCGTGGGGCACGTTTCATCTCGTACAGACAAAAAAAATAAACTCTCAGATCAGAAGAACAGGAACCGCTGGTTGTTGAGTGCATCATGATACATATTTTGGAACAAGCTGTAAAGTCTTTCTTAATAATCTCTATTTTGACGTTAGTTAGTGTCGTCTCTAATGAATCTCTGCTGTTTCAGAACCAGGAACACTTCTGTTTTATACGTGTCTTTATTTCTTGTTTAGTTTGGTTCATAGACTTTCTAACTCTAGCACGGTGAAATATTTTTGTCTCTTTTTGTGTGTGTGAAATGATTTTTAAACTATTTGACTTGAATGTTTTTGAGCGATACAGATACGTGGAAAACATATTATGATTCCATATTCATTGTCCTCCAGGGAGAGAGTTAAATCAGACACGGCAACAACACGATTTACTGAATGACAGTAAACAGGGCTAAGCTAAGCTAATCTCTGGGTTGTGTGGTGGCAGCATGGAGGCTGCCTCCTGCTGTTGGCTAGGCTAAGTTAGCTAGTGTCTTCCTGTTGGTTGCTAGCTGGTAGCTAACTGCTAGCCTGCTGCTCGGTTTCTAAATGTCATCTTATCCTCTGTAACAATAAATGCAACCATTTATTTTTTTGTATTTAAAAATGTGTAAAATAACAAAAAGTTTTAAAGTTTGTCGTCGTCTCCAAGCAACAGTACCTCGACCAATGAGAAGGGCTGATGAGATTCTGTATTGTCGACTCATTGGTCAGAGCCGTAGAGCATTAAAATTACCGTAAATGTTCATATAAAAGGGCCTCGACATTTATTGATTCAACTGACATTTTAACGACTGTTTTTTGATTCTCACGGAAACACGGGACAAAGTCGGTTCCTTTACGGCTCAATACAGGACGACTGGCGACGCTAGGTTCTCAGCTCCAGGTCCAAATAAAAGTCTTATCACTAATAAACAGACGTCACTGATTCAGGTTCATTTCTACCGGTGATTTAATGAATGAGTTCAGCTCCTCGTCTGGTCAGTAGGTGGTCTTTAACAGGACCCGGGACTCATTGTGTGTTCACACTAACCGAAAGGAATGAGGTCACATGGTCCCAGAACCACCTCCACATGTGGACTGAGCCCAGATCCAGATCCCTGTTAATTTGAGGTCTGCACGAGGCCGTTTGTGAGCTGGTTGTTTGGGACACTAAACAACGCCTGCATGTTACAGACGACCTGGTGAACATCCTGGAGCGTTTAGACGCTAAAGACGCTGATGTTTATCTGGGGAGTTTGAAATAGTTTCCTTATCTCGGGCAGGAGAAAACATTTCTTTTATCAATGCGAGGCAGCGAGTCCTTAAAGCCAAACACCAGCGAATTTTAGGAAAGTAGAGCAGAAGATTTTTAAAAAAAAGGATGCACGGTTATAATGTCAAATGACGGATAAATGCCACATTCATTAGTGCGACGCTGAGAGTTTAAGGTCAGCGACATGTTGGCTGAGTGTTCGTCCAGCCTGCATCCAAACGTTCAAACATACGACTGTCTCTCCTCAGTAACGTCACTAACAGGCCTGAGGATGAAGTCCTTCAGAGAGACCGTGTCCAAGCCGCCCGTGAACTCACCGGGAGGCTGGTTTCTCTTTACTGCAGGGACGTCACAGTCTGTCAACATGAATCACAGCCAGCGGAGGCTTTTTTTATTTATTTTTTATTTTATTTGTCCCAGTGATGAGCGCTGATAGTGAACGGTCTCTGTCTGAGAAATCCAACTCTCCCGGAGGAGTTTGTGCGTCGCTGTCTGACGCTGGGAGTTACTGTACGTAGACCGACCCAGAAAGAAGGAAAACGAGTGGGAAACAGGGTCAGAGAGATTCATCAGACACAAACACTCGGGGGCAACAGAACGTACGACTCAAGAGGAACTCAATGTTTTCAGTTTAACACCATCAGTACATATTTAACGTTTGAATATCAGGAAATAAGTAAATGATTTAAGTGGATGAAATAAAAAGATCAAATAAACACAAAACATGATCATCAGGAAACTCAATTAAATTTAATTCTATTCTATTTTTGATGATTTATTTCCTGAATATGAACAATGCTCTGATATGGACAGATGAGACCAGAGTAGAATAGTTTGGTTTAAATGTTTGGAGATGAACCAACACTGCATTCCAGCATCAGAACCTCATCCCTCCATGAAACATGGGGGCGCTAATGTCCTGGTTTGGGCCTGTTCTGCTGCATCTGCTCATCATTGATGGACCAATGAACTGTGAATTCTACCAGTGAACTCTGCAAGAAAATGAAATAAGAATAAGAAATAATGGAGGAAGGAAGGAAGGAAGGATAGGAAATAATGGAGGAAGGAAGGAAGGAAGGAAGGAAGGAAGGAAGGAAGGAGGGAAGGAAGGATAGGAAATAATGGAGGATGGATAAAACAAAGGAAAGATGGAAAGAATGAGGAAGGAAGGAAGGAAGGAAGGAAGGAAGGAAGGAAGGAAGGAAGGGAGGAAGGAAGGAACGAGGGAGGGAGGGAGGGAGGGAGAGAGGAAGTAAGGAAGGAAGGAAGGAAGGAAGGAAGGAGGAAGACAGGAAGGAAGGAGGGAGGGAGGGAGGACGAATAAGGATGTACGGAAGGAAGGAACGAAGGATTGATAAAACAAAGGAAAGAAGGGAAGAATGAGGAAGGAAAGAATGAAAAGGGAAGGAAGGAAGGAAGGAGGGAGGGAGGGACAGAAGGAATGAAGGAAGAAAGGATGGAAAGAAGGAAGGAAGGACAAATAAGGATGTATGGAAGGAAGGAACGGAGGAAAGATGAAAGAACGAAGAAAGGAGAGGAAGGTAAGAAGGAGTGAAGGAAAAAGGAAGGAAGGAATCCAAGAAAGGATTGATAAAACAAAGGAAGGAAGGAAAGAAGGAAGGGAGGAAGGAAAGAAAGAAAAAGGAAGGAAGGAAGGACAGAAGGAAACAAGGTGAGAAGGAAGGAAGGAAGGAAGGAATGGATGCAGACTGAGTGAATGTATAATATTTGTGTTTCGTGTTGTTTTCTCTTCGTTTATTTCCAGGACTGACGACACTTTCAGTCATTTTTAAACAGAAATTAATACAAATAGTTTAATCATCACTGTATCAGATGAGACGTGTTGGTGATAGAATTCAGAGAAAATATGATCTGGACTCAACAGATGAAACGTTACAGCAGAAGCTGCGGACGAGAACTTAACACTGAACGAATACGAAGATGCTCTTTCTTTCTTTCTTTGTTTCTTTCTTTCTCCTAAATGTCATTAAGCTCCCGTCGGCTTCACTGAGCTTCGGCCCAAAGAGGAAAACAAACAGGATTAAGATAAACTAATAAAGTGACTAAACGTCTCCACCTGCTTTAATTACAACAAAATAAACAGATTGAATTTCTCGACAAACAAAAGGAAGGAAATCAGGAGAGAAACATTTTAAACTGATTCAGATCCAATAAAAATCAAATGAAATGAAATAATAATTAAACGTTGGTGGATATAAGCGATATCTCGACACGTGTTCACAGCAGCAGCCAAAGAGAAAGCAGACGGCGACGTTCTGAGGCATGAGCGAGCCATTTATTGGTACTGAGGATGTTAACATGGTTAACTGCATTGAAAGTCATACAATAAAACCTCTGAAGCTCGGTGTGAGAGGTTCCTCCCTGCGTCCACAGAGAGGAAGCTGCAGGAATATACATACAGTATATTTTATTGGCAAGTAGATATGTTTTTAGTAAGTACATTCTCCTCTACCTGGAACTCATGTACAATATACATGTTAAAAAATATAGTTTGTCTGCATTTTTGTTTATTTTATTTTTTTTACCTTGTTATTTATTAATTGTTTTTTTGTTCAGGTTGAAAGAATTCACATTTACGTCATGTTACAGTTTGTTGAACGGCGGATGAAAAGTGAAGAGCACTGGTTTTTATTTTCATTCTTTTTTTTTTTAGTAGCTAATCTAATACACAAATGCATAGAAGGCACGTCTATGCATCTAAATTGCTTACATGATAAATGGAAAGCGTTTTTTCTGTTTTTTTTTTTTAATTATCATCATCATCATCATCATCATCATGTGGGAGGAGAAACATTAAAAGAAAAAAAACAAAATAAACAGACAGGAAAGTATCTGAGAAGGTAATGGCTGTTAGCAGCATCCCTGCGCACGTCACAGGACACAACGAAACACCACGAGCAAGCGCGCCACGAAACGTTTAGACGGGTACGAGGTTCATCCGCTCGACGGGACGACGCGCTACAGAGGGTCTCAGGTAGAGGATGGCCGTCGCCCGGGCAACGAGAGGATGGGGGCGAGGAGGGGGGGGGGGGGGGGGGGGAATCCAAGAACACTTGCTGTGAAGCAGCAACCGGGCGTTAGAGGAAGCAGCTCCCGAAAAACACTGATTTTACACATGATTCATTTATTCATTTATTGGCTTTAAAAAAACCGTCGCAGAAAGAAGCCGCTCAGTGATCGTGGATCAGTGGTTCTTCAGGACCGTCGCGCAAAAAAAGGCAAAGAGGAGAAACGCTTCTTTCTCCCAGGTCAGCGAGTTTAAAGTAGAAGGCTTCGCGTCAAACACAGCGATAAAGGAACAGTTTGACACTGGTTCCACTCTCACAGCAGCCCCTTTAAAAGCTGGTGATTAGCGTAGCTTAGCATCATCAGTCAAGAACCAGTTCACACCTGATGTTTTTTTTTCAGCCTTTACTCTGTGGACTGCGACGTCGTTTCGCCGCTTTGGTCCAGGCTGAAACATCTCGTCACCTGTTAGACGGAGCGTCGCGCTCCCCTGAGGATAAAAACTCTCATCACTCATCCATCCAACGGCGTCATAAGGTCCCAAAAGTTCGTCTGACACCAGGAAACAAACCCGGCTCCTCCACCGGCCTCGTTTCATTCTGCCCGTAGCGACGATAAGCTTAATATAGCACGCTAAGCTAAGGTAAACAACAGCATTGTCAGCCACTTCCTTGCTCGTTAGCATTAGCGCTGTCAACATCAAAAGTGAGATTTGTTCTAGTTTGAAAAGTCTCAGCTCATCATCTGCTGCCGGTAGCTTCATATTCAGTCCAGATACGAGAGAGAACGGCGCCAACGGTGTCAAACTCTTCCTTTAAACACGAGAGAGAACTCGTCTCTTACGAACCACCGAGTCCAGCCGACCACGACAAGGACCAGCGAACGCCGCCGAAAGCCGACAGACGTGTGAACGCTTCTTAAAACAAAAAGTGACTCTGAAACTTAAGTACATGTGGTGCTCGAAACAGGCAATGGTACACGAAAAGGCAACTGTAAAACGGTACACAAAAGGCAAAAGTAAAAAATAACGCTGTTTTTTTTTTTGTTTTTTTGTTTTTGGCAGCCGTGCGTCTGTGGTGAGATAAATGAAAAACTCCCCTGAAGTCTTGACATAAACGTGCATGTGGCCCCCGGATGAGATCATTCAGAAACCCACCGGGCGAACAAACGAACGAACGAACGAACGAACGAACGAAGGCGGCGACTGAAAAACGGTTCATGCCGCTAAAGAAAAGGCGCAGCATTAAGGACCTTCGGCGTGAGCTAAGGAATGGTTTGGCTAACAGACGCTGTGAATCCCAATGACAACAACAACAACAACAACAACATGTTAAATCCATGTGAACTAGACGAGAAGAAGAAGAAGAAGAAGAAGAGGAAGAAAAGACGTTTTTAAAGTCAGTCAGTCAGTAAATAATCTCTGGAAATCTGAGGCCAAACTTTTGTGCAGAAATAAGGTCTCTAACGTTTTAAATGTGGTTAAAAATCACTTACTTGGGGGGGAGGAAGGGGAAAGTTTGGCACAGGCCTTTATCCAGAAAATTTCCATCTAGAAACAATCACTTTCCTTTGGTTAATAAAAAAAAACAAAAAAACAAACAAAAAGAAATAGAAAAATGAGACATGAGCGAAAGGTTAGCTAGGTGTTACCCCCCCTCAGCCCTTATTGGGAGGGGGTGAGATTTACAAAGGCTTAAAAAACCCAAACTGCTGTTTAGTTAAGGGGATTCAGCGCAAAAAAAGGCTCTTCTTGACAATCACAGTGGTTTAGAATTCAACTGGAGGGAAAATGTTCGAGGAGGATGAGTGAGAGAAGAGGCGGCCGACCCAGGTGTCTGGTCTCCCTCGCGCTTTTTCTTTCGTTTCTTTTGTTTTTTTTTCTTTTGTTTTCCTGTGTGTGTGTGTTTGCGTTTTGTTATTTCCCCATTTGATCCATGTCGTTACGGTCAAGTCTCAGGCGTCAAGGTGTGGCTGGCGAAAAAACTGTCAGGTATCGAGATCCTGAAAAGGACAGAAAGATAAATAAATAAAATAAAGCGACCGTGGTTAAAGCTGGAAAAAGTGGTTTAAATTTAGACGCTACACTGTTAATTTAAAAGCTACACCGTTTATTTACATGTTACACCGTTTATTTACAAGCTACACTGTTTATTTACACCTTATACTGAGACACTTCAGCTAAAATGTTTGTATATCTCATGTAAATTATTCTTATTTTATTATTTTATTTGTATTCTTATTCTTACGTCTGGTTCATATATGTTCTTAAAATTATAGAAACTATGAAGCTGATTTTGGTTGTGTCTTTTGTGGAAGTAATGCAGCTCAGAGATTAGATGGACGGGGGCCACGCTGAGGTTTTTAGAGCCTTTTTTAAAGACAGATGTTGGTAGCAAAACAAAACAAGATGCGAATCCTAAAATCTTAAAACTCAAGAGTCTGGCCTCAAACTACAGGATGATTTAAACCAACATATAATCTCAGACGTGAACACAATACAAGATATTATTTATATTTTCCAGACAGAGCAGGGGGCTTTGAATGCACCACTTCACACTGAAATGGATGAAAAACAACATTGTGGTGGAGAAACTTTTTTCTCCACACTCCAGTCCAGTAGGTGGCGGTAAAGCTGCTGGTGAGGATGGTTTGCCAACCACAAAATAACCCCCAAATTTAACAGTTTTTTGCAGCAAGTAAAAATAAAGCAGGAGGCTAAATGAGTTGTGGATGATGTTCATCAACGGTAGCATTTTAGCTAACGTTTAGCGTAGCTTAACTTCAGTATCGAGCTTATTTTTTATCCAGTTGTTGGGAGGGATGAGTTTGGGAATATATCGACCCAAATCTCTTATAGTCTGAGCCTCATTTTTAATTTCTCTTCAAGGTATTTGGGATCAGTCGGACCTAGGAAGTATAAAAACTAAGCATCATCTTTCAACAGGAAGTAGTAGTTTTTGGGGAAATCACCTCATATGTGGACACTGGGATTATTGCATCATTTATATTATAATAAAGTCATCCAATGTGTGACAAAATATAAAACTGTTTACTTTAATACCTGAACGTGGCTGAGCAAAACCGGAACAATGAAGTCCCAACGTCCTCAAACGAGTACTTGCTAATTAGCGACGTTGTAGCTCGTTGCTATTGATAAAATGTGTTAAATTTGTGTCATATCAAACTATAAATGTTAATAAGTATAAATAAATAAGTTTTAACCATAGAATTTGATGGAGTTTTGTTCCTCGTCTTTAGAATGAATCATGCTTTTACCGTCAAGTATATTGACCCTTTTCCACCACTAGATGGCGCACTAAGTATTTAAATGAAGCAGAATAAGCTGCAATGAAACCTAAAACTTAACGAGCCCCATATGAGGACGCAGGGTCTCAGGAGGTTACTCATCATGTAAATTTAGTGAATATTGCCGTTTTTGCCTGAGGTTACCTGGAACTGATGGAGCCTCGGCGTCCGGAGCGAGTCTCATCTGAAGCTCTTCTGCTGCTGCATCAGTCCCACGTTCTCATAAACTCTGGAGCTGTCATCCCTCATCCTGACAACGCACAACACTTCAATCAGAAACCACCGGCAGATACTTAAACAACCAGGTTTTTTAAGGACCCAAACTCTTACTCTGTGCAGATGGGAGTCGGAATAGGAGTGCATGGAGGCAACGGGCTCTGCTCCCCCCCGGACAGGTCGGACAACGAGTACTTAATGTTGGTGTACTCGCGCCCTTTAATCTTGCTTTTCTGCAGAGGAGAAATCAGAGGAAAGCTCAGAGACGGTAAAACGGTAAAACCTTTAAAGCGGTGAGTCGCCGCCTGATGCCAACCTGCTCCTCCTCGATGCGCCTCTGCAGGGTTTCTATGTAGTGCTGCACGGCCATGTAGATGAATCTGTACTGCGCCTCCGTCTGCACCATCCCAGAGCGCTGGGCACGAACCATCTGGATGGTCTTCGGCACGTCGATGTCACAGTCCACCCCTGCAAATACGAACATGTACGCACATTTGTGTTCAGATGCTGCTTTGATATCAAACTCCAAACTGGAGCTGGGTGGAGTCACTCACCCTTTTCTCTGATCACATCTATGAGGATGTCGATCACTATAAACGTCCCCGTCCTCCCGATCCCTGCACTGGAACACGCGACACATCCCATCGTTACCACAGAGGAGATTAAACGTGTTGTTAGGAGCTTTCGCCGGGTGTTTTTTTGAGCCTCTACCTGCAGTGTACCGCTATCGGCCCCGCGTCCAGGATGCTCTCCTGTTTCAGGTTCACCTCCTCCAGGAAGTCCAGGACGCCGCCGGGGTCGGTGGGGACGCCGTGGTCGGGCCAGGCCTTGAAGTGGTACTGCCAAACTGTGCGTTCAGTGTTGCTCTGGAGTTGCAAACGTAGCAGGTTAGAGCTCGAGGAGATCGCTTTAATTATGGATCTTTGTGTCAATTTAAAAACTGATTCATTCCTGTATTTTTTAAAGCATCCTCGTGTTACTTTCAACGTTTCTGAAGACGCTGAAACAAACGTTACTTATTAAAAAAATACTGAACCTTGACAGCTGATAGACATATAAAAGGAGAACACATATAATAAAAAACAAATATCTTAGAATTAAAAAAGAAATAAATGAATGGGGAGCTCCCCCTGGTGGCTGGCTGCAGTATAGGTCATAAACCCTGTAATGTACGGTGATGAAATTATCTAAGTGCAATAACGATGCTCCTCTCAGAAATAACTCACCTGTCCGACTTTGGACAGTTTCAGTTCTCTTAAGGTGTAGTCGTGTGCGGTCGTCTCCTTGACGTTGCGAACACGCATGGCGCCGTACTCCTTCAGAGCCGACATGTCCGGCCAGTACTTCACACATTTACTCTGTTGAGACACAGCTGGATTAGATTGTGGTCATAGCATGTAGAACAGGGACGTACACCGATCAGGCATAACATTATGACCACATAAGACCCCAAATACTTATTTTAAACCATCCATCGTCTTTAAATACATCACTCTGTCAAAGAAGAATAATAAGATAGAAACCACCACATACACTAGAGATCTCTGTTGGTACAGAACACTTATTGAAATTATCCATCTGTAAATTTCTACAGCTGCTAAACAAGAAAATATATTATTCTGGTATACAGCTGCAACTGAGGAAATAAAAACAGAACTGGAAGATAATTTCAATTTAATCTGTTTTGTCAAATCCCTGATATTAATGGTATCATGTGTAAATGTCTATGTGCTGTTTATCTCTGAATGTTGAGGTGGGAAAGAGGATAAAACATGTGCATAATGTTGATTTGTCATAACTGTTGACACCACTGTATATAAAACATTATGACCACCTCCCTGACATTGTGTAGGGCTGGTCTGGTCTAGGTGGGTGCTACATGTCTAAGTAACATCCACAACAATGAACATCACGCCCAAAGGTTTCTCAGCAGAACGTTGAATTGTCATGTCAAGTTGGTTGATGTTAGTGGTCATAATGTTGTGGCTGATTGGAGCATATACGTCCAGTTCCCTTCACTCTGTGCATTTCTGTTTAATTCAGACTGACTGACAATAAAAGCTGATGTTTTACCATTTAAATTAAATTAAAATTAAATTTAGCTTCACTTGAATTTAATAAACAGAGCTCTGATTGGTCTGAGGTCTGGAGGAGTCGAAGGTTCAGGGTTTTTTTATTTCTGTATCTCCTCTCTTCCTCTCACCTTCCCTCTCTCCACCTCCTTCGTGGTCATGACGATGACTCTGGAGTTCTCCTGAAACACCATCCTCCAGAAGTCACTGATGGTGTTCTGCAGACAGCCCTGAGTGGCGATGTAGCTCTTCTTCACCTTGGTGCTGTTACACTTTATGTCCAGCTCCGGCTGCACACACACACACACACACACACAGACACACACACACACACACACACACACACACACGCACACACAGACACACAGGTACACAAACACAGGTGCGTAGGTCAGGTGAGCCCTGGTCCTGAGCTGCAGAGTGAACTCCACACATCATGATGCACAGAAATAAACGGAGTGAGAGTTTCCCCTGAGGATGAAGTGAGTTTACCATGACAGCAGATACTACCATGATGATATTGGCGTTGATGTAGTCAGAGCCCTGCTCATTAGGGTCCCCATCGTTCAGCACCACGCGAGAGTGGTCGACTGCAAACACAAACACAAACAAAAAGAGAAACAGGAAGAGGAGCGTCAGTGTGAAGCCTGAACTCTGAGCGTTTTCACAGTGAGACATGAACCAGGTTTTCTTACAGGGCAGAATGTTCTTGTATCTGTTCTTGTTTTTGTTCTCCTGTCTCTGGCCTTCTTTACGACTGTACAGCAGCTTACACTCTTGTTGCTGCAACGTCTGGAGAGAGAAGAGGAGGAGAGACACATTCAGCAACTAAGGACGTCTTTAAAATGATCAGATCAGACCTCAGCTGAGCCTGGTCTTACGTAGTCATCTGTTTAAGGACGGCAGTAAAAAACAAAAACCACGTCGCTACAGCGTCAAAAAGTCACTTTTTTTCTGTTTTAATGGCGTCAAAGATTCAAAAAAATGTGACAACAATAAAACCATGGAGTCCACTCAGGCTAAAAAGCTGCAGCCAAACAACAACAAAGAAGTTGAAGAACCAATAGAAGGAGGAGAAGAAGAACTAGAATCCTGTGACTAAACGTGTGAAGAGTAAAACGAGTCCACTCAGGTTTAAAAGCTGCAGCCAAACAACAACTGAACGTTTAAAAGAAGAGACTAATCTTCCAGAGAGAGGAACATTTCTGGAAACGAGTGCTTTGGCCCGAGGAGGTTAAAGAGAGATTTATTGGACTGAATCCAGTCGACTCTAGAAGGAGACGAGAAGAAACATGGGGACTAACATCGGCCGATGCTAAATATTAAAAGGTCAGGATGAAACTTTATCAGGATGTCCTTAAATAATAGCTCTGGATGCATATTTACACCCTCCTCAAACAGGGAATGTGTCCGTCTGTTCGTCTCTCAGGGAAATGTTTAGTTTTCAGGACATTTACAGAACGAGTCACAATCTTTACAAAGTATCTAGTTTTTGTAAAACATTTGAAAAACCAAGAAAAGTTACAAGTTCGAGTCGTCACATTAGTTAAACTGCTCATTAAACAGAAATACATCAGGCGACTGTAGGTTTTAAAAAGTTACACTAACGAGTTCAATTAGAAAGTTTGTTATTAGTCTGTTGTTAGAGTAAAAATGAACTTATTTACTATCCCAGGAATGAATAAACAAATGATCAGATAAACGTGTGATTCATGTAACATATGAACCATGAACAGCTGCTCTGAGATAAAAGGATTTTTGTAAAGATTTTACCTCAAACTCTTCCCAGAATCCCTGCTTGACTTTGTCCGTGGCCTCCGCTAGTTTGCTCAGCTCCCTGACTCGACTCTCGATCTCGGCTGCGTTAATACGAGTAGTGTTGAGGGGCTGTGGAGGACAAGCAGGCGTCAGGACATGTCTCTGGGACACGTTTGAGGGGACGACGGAGACGAACGGGACACGAACCTGTTTGAGCTGAAGCACGGTGCCCAGAGTTTCCACCATGGGGTTCTTTTTGTAGTGCTCGACCAGGTCTGTGAGGGAGTCGAACTTCTCCCCTCCACCCACGTCGTACTTCAGGTCATGCTGAGGGAGGAGACACGGGACGGAGCAGTCAGGACGGAGCAGTCAGGACAGAGCAGTCAGGACACACACAGTCATTTAAAGATGGGTCACATTTCAGACCGAAACGTCATGACATTAAACGTCTAAATGGAGTTTCTGCAGGTGGGTTCTTCATCCTTATACCTTCAATGATCCAGCACTGATCCAACTCTTTTGAATGTCCTTCCAAACGTTTTTCACACTAAAGATGCTCCATTAAATCAGCTCCTCGTAAGTTAATTAAGAAACACCGATCAGATGGCGCCATAATCACGAGATAACTTCCAGACTAATTGGACAGATGCTCGTTTTTAATCAGAAGCCGATTGGAGACTAGAAGTTTTGTTTTTCACTATAACTGGAATTTATTTTTGTGGATTCTTAATCATTTCATTTATCTTCAAACTTGGGTGTTCTGTGCATATTTTAATTTTAATTTTTTTTTTAAGATTTATAACAGAATGTGTTTGTTTTATTATTTTTAGATGAGTGCCAGGCTGTATTTGTTCTGCTTTTATGTGAGTAATTGAACATTAACACATTAATCTACTGAGATTTGGGATTATTATGACCTAAAAAGTCATAAAAAACTACAAAAATACAAATGAAGTCGCTGCATAATACAAGAAAGTCGCCAATATGGAACAATTACAATAAAATCCCAACGCCCTCAAATGAGAACTTGCTAATTAGCATCAGTGTAGCTCATTATTATTGATAGAATTTGTTAATTTTGCGAGTCATATGATACTAGAACAGTTAATAAGCATAAATAAACAAGTTTCAGTCCTAAAATATGATACGTTTTTTATACTTTGTCCACTTTTGTCTCGTGAAAACACTAAAACGGCTGCTGTCGTATTTATTTACCGTTTGTAACCACTACATATCAAACTACAGTGTCTAGTTATGAGGAATAACTGGTCTAAATTAAGCCGAAAGCTGAATAAACTACAACAAACCTAAAACTTAACGTCCCCATATGAGGACGCAGGGTCTCAGGAGGTTAAACTATATATTTGAACATAAATCTGCAAATATAAATCCAGAAAAATGCTGATTGATGCTGAAGTGTCTCTGCAGTTGCTCAGAGTCTTTTATTATTCTTGCTCCTGATGTAGAATATAGATTTATAACTTCATTAAATGTCCCCTCACGTTCCCTCACCAGGAACCAACTCTTCTGTTCTCTGGTTGAACGTGGAACAGGCCGATACAATCAGATCAGATCGGGTCTGGACGTGAAACCAGAGGCGTCCCGGGGGTTTTTACCTGGCAGCGGATCATGACGTGGGTGACTTTGGGTTTGCTGTCACTGCTGGTGTCCGTCTTGTCGTCTCCGGTTCGGACGGACAGGACGAAGTCCCCCGGGTGGCTCTGGCTCTCTCGGACCAGGAAGCTGCCGTTCTTTCCTTTCTCCGTCAGCAGCTTCTCGGCTTCTCTGCCCGACAGGTGCCCATGGAACCATCTGCCCACGACACGACGACAAACGCTCAACAAACCGGCTTCAATAATTCAACTGGAACAGGTGCTTTTTTTTTAAGGTTACTAACAACTTAAAAAAAGGTACAAACACAAAACTATATCACAGTATGTTAGAAAATATAATGCAACATATTAGTATTTATATTTTCCCAATATATTACAAAATGTGCTTAATCCATATGTGTGTGTTGATACATATAAAAAACTTTTGCACTTTATTTTTATGTGATATTTTGCCTTTTATGCTCAAATATAAGTGAGTATATGCATGTGCCATATATGGATATATATATTTTATCATGTATAAAAATATAGTTATTATGATTGGTAATTGAAAATGCTTTAATTTATATTATTTTATGTTAAACAGCATCCTGTAAAAATGTTGCACTGTTAGGAAATGTTGAAATCAGGCGCTATATAAAATCAAAACCATTTACTATATTTACTATATATATTTACAAGTATTTAAAATACATTCTACCATATACTGAACACACATGTGATTTATCTTTCCATATGTTGCAGATATAATTTCACATATGAATTATATTTTATTATATTCATAAATATAAAATTGCATATATTTTGGGATATATAAACACATATATTATATATTAATATTCAGACTGACTGTAACTAGAGAAAAAAGTCAGATTTTCCCAATAATATTAACCAGGATCTTGAAAACTGCCCCCTCACCTCTCTGAAGTCGGGTCGGCACAGTTGAGCGGATACTTGAGTTCGATGACGTCTCCGTTTTTCTCTTTCAGTTGCCCGTGATGCTCCATGTAGTACTGAACCAGCTCAGCCAGGGTGGCAAACTTCTCCCCCCCGTACAGGTCGTAGTAGTCGCCCGTGTTCTGGATCTTAATGTGGGTGACGGCTCCATTTCGCCTGCAGAGAAGAACCAACGTTTTAGAGAAACGCTGCTGATGTTTCTGTTTGTGATAATCTGCACAAATACACTCTGGTTTGTGTCTTAATCTGGTCAAAAAAATGGGTAAACACAGTTTCTGCATCTGCAGTTTTCTGTGTTTTAGATGAAAACGACTAAAAACATCCTTAAACAGCAGATCTAACATTTTAACCAACAATGGATTTCTAAAACTTAATCATTTAAGAACGAGAATTAAACTAGAATTTAATCTAATTAGTTAGTTTTGATAGTAAACAGAATTAAAGCATTAAAAGCATTAATTAATTGGACTCTTTATCCATTTAAAATGTGAATTTATGGAGAAATACACCCGCTTTATGCAAATAATATGTTAATTATATGTTATTATTAATGCAACAGTTAAAATAATGATGAAGAACTATCATTTATCTGTCACTGTTCTCCAGCTGTGCTTTCTTCTTCTGCTTGTTTTGGGGGATGATTTTTGGCACTTTAGACTCTAGAGGGCGTATTACTGCCCCCTGTGGGCTTTTATTAGTTACTACAGCCACACTTCATACTTGCAGCTTTGATCACTTCCACATTTCCAAAGCTCCAGTCAGAGCGAGGTCATAAGTTAGTGGTGTTGAATTTGACATCCTTAGTTTAAACTGAATATAACTAGAAACCTGACAGAAACCTTTATATTTTTATTGTTTATTATATCCCAAACTAACAGCACTGACATTATAATCCTTATCTAGCCTGAAAGGGGAAGCAGCTTCCTCGTCTACACGTCTCAGGTGGTCTGGAGTCTCTCTGTTGGGAGCTGAATCTCTCACATCGTTTGGTTCTGGCTACATCCGACTAATCTTAAGCTGCATCCTACAGGCCTCCATGATTTAAATGATCAAACTGTGTCACGTGCACAGTGAACATCGTGCAGCTCTCTGTGCATAAGCTTAGAGAGAAACTGCAAAAGACTAACTGCTGATAAATATTAAGGAAAATGGCGCAAGCTGCTGAGTGGTGGTAGGTGACCACGACCATGTCAGAAAATAGAAAAAGGAGAACTCGTGGCAGCGGCTCTGCAGTGACTTACAGTTACTGGCAGCATAAAAAAAAAAAAAGAAAAGAGTCAGACGTGCTGGTTTGAACCAGCAAGGACTTGTTTTGTTTCCATAGGAAGTAAATACGGTGCAAGATGAGAGAGCGCACAGCTCAAATATGAGACAAAAATAACATGGGCTACATCAGCTGAGTTAATGATACTTCGTGGTGATAATTTATGACTCCACAGGCTCGCAGATAAAACCACAAACGCCCGGTCCTCCTTCTCTGGCTAATGCTGGGTTTCAGTCAACGTGCTTCAGATGGAGCTTGAACCTTTTTTCTTTTACAAAAAAAATCATTTAGTTGTGTAAATATCCTGCCATTAAAGCTTTAACCAATTACCTCCTCACACATCCAGCACCGTGAGCGTTCACCTGGATTCATGTTTGTGCGATAAATGCAAGTCTAATATTGACTCTCCTTTAGCTCTGGTTTGCTCCCGACTGAACCATCTGGCTCCTCGTGACGCTGGATGTTGACCTGCTCGTTACCGGCAGCTTTGTCTGCGTGTTAGGTAGTTTCACACCTACCTGATCCTAAACAGGCTAAAAAAGAAAAGCTGCAGAGTCGGGTTCCCTCTTGAATTACACATCATTTGATCCGTTGTTATTGTTCAGGTATCGATCGGGGGCAGCTTTAAGTTAGCGGCGCCTCCAAAAAGCAAAGCAGGGAAGATGCAGTAAATGACTGAGCTCAAACTGTTTACTCCTCGGTCAATTATACGGTTAATAAGCTGTAAAAAAAAACACCAGCATTCAGGCCTCGTGTCTTTAACGCTGAATATTTTATCACCTGCACTCATCGACAGTTTGAAACTTATTAAGCTGAGTTTCTCGTCAACACCCACTAACAACAGCGCGAGATAAACACTTAATAAGAAGGAAACCTGCAGCGTGACGCCCGTTTTAACAGATGGAGATAATGTAGTCGTATATTTTTTCTCACCGTACTGAGAGGGTGAAATCTCCCGGGTTACTTTTACTGGGCCTGGCTAAGAAGCTCCCGTCCACTCCACGAGTCAGCAGGAGGTTTTCAGCCTCCACGCCTGTGATGTTGGGGTGAAACCACCTGAGAGAAGAGACGTAAAGCAGTGGTCAGCATCAGCATAGGACACAAACAACAATGAACTCAAGGGACGAGACTCAATATTAAAAGAAAAACCGGATGAGGAGGCGATCGCTTGTTAAAAGAGATTAAACCTTTGTGGTGAAACAAAACTATGTAAACTTATGATGGAACATACTTGAAGGGTTTTGCAGGCGTTTAAAAATGACCATCCAGTATTTTCTAACTTCCCTTTCAGCGTTAACATGCGTAATTTCTCCACTTCCTCTCTGTCCGATTCTGTGTTTTTCAGCCCCGCTCCTTCTCCTTAAAAGACGGTTCAGTTCGGGTTGAACTTGAACCAGACACATGGACGTATTATAAACAAGTGGTGGCGCTAGATGGTGGGACACACTTAAATGTAAAAGTTGGCGTAAGTAAGAGTGAATTCTACTTTTAAAACAATATATAATGTGCGGTTTGTGGATTATAAAGGGATATAAGTGTGTATTTTTGTCTATAGTATAAAACATACAGCATTTCTGTTTGTTTTTCTCATTAAAAGCAAGAAAAAAACATCCATTTCGAAAGTTAGCATCAGCTGTAATCCATTTTTATTAGCGGCTTAAGTCTGACAGTGGCTATATTAAAGTTTACCTATTGCTAATTTATTAAATTCCAGCTAAATCCCATCCAGGTCTGCTTCCTCCTCTCTGGACAACGTGTGAATGTTGTTGTGTGTTTTTATGTCGTCTATTATCACACCAGCTTTTTGCGACTTTCCGTGAAAGCTTCTCAGAAACATATTTTAGTTTATTTACTGTTACCTTGGTTTTATCTAGTATAATTAGGCTGATGTAACTTCTCTGCACTTTCACTATAGCTCAGATATGAAACATTAAAGCGTTTTTCTCTTTTTCAGTTCCAGGATCTATGAACCCTCTTTTGTTGCTGTGTAAATGAAACTTATTTGGATTCATGATCATAAATCAGCTCAGAGCCCATAAACATCTCCAACAGGATTTTTTGTTCGCAGTCACTGTATTCAAGCCTTACTTCAGCAAATTTAAGCTTTGCCTATCGCGGATTTATTAATGCAAACTAAAAGAGACGGTTTGTTTGTTTGGTTTGTGGTTGCTAAGATTTGTGAACCAAATCCTCACCCAGGTTTGTCTTCTTGTCGTCATCGTCCTCTCTGGACGGTGCGTGAATTTTATTTTGTTTGCTCTGTATATTCTTATGTGCCCCTCGGGGATAAATAAAGTTTTCTCTGATTCTTATAAGACGTCTACGCTCTTCTTGTCGACTGTTATTGAACCAGAAATATGTGACGCGTGAAGCGTTAATCCACAATCTTCGCCCTTTACATGAGACTTTGTTTAAACATTTTCCACTTTGTATTATGAACATTTTACTGTAACGTCTGTCTGCTCTGCACATTCAATAGCTACAGTATAATAATGTGATTTTTTTCCCATTAAAGCTGTTTTTATTTGCCAAATCAATCCTCTGTTTATATGTCTTTTGTTGGTCTGCAAATAAAACTGACTCGGATTAAACACAAACGTCAAGTGAAGCATCAGCTCAAAGCAAAACAAACACCTCCAGTTGGATTTTTATGTTAGCATTAGCTACAATCAGGTTCAACTTAAAGTTTCCCTATTGCTAATTTATTAAGCCCAAATAAATAGAATCTGCTTCGTCCTCAACTGAAAACCTTTATTACTTTACCCTATTTTCCATAGTATAATGTCACTGGTGTAACTCTGCACATCCAATACAACATTTGTTTGTTTATCCGATTAAAATCTTTTCTTTCTTCGTCAAATCAATGACCTATGAACATGACATGTGATGTAAATGAAACTGGCTCGAATATAACACACACTTAAGGGGGTTAAAGATCAGCTAAAAGCATAATAAACACCTCCAGGTCGATTTTTATGTTAGCATTAGCCACTTTTTAGTGGCTAACGTCTGAGAGTAGCCAATCTGAACTTTGCCTATTGCTAACTACAGTTTATTATCCGCAGCTAAATGAGCGCTGGAGGTTTTTTGCTAGCACTGATACATCGTTGTTTACTCAACATCCTTCTTCAGATTCGGCTTCAAGTTGCCGGTGTAAATGAAGCAAATGACCAAAGCTAAGCTAGGAAGTTTCAACAGTCGACCCCAAACAGCTGAGTTCAGTTAAAGTCAGCTAGCTGGGCTAACACAACCAGCAGACATTGTTGTTTTTTTTTTTTCCACACAGTCCTTCTTACCTCCGAGATGTCATTTTTTTTTTTTTTTTTTTTTGCTCGTTCCTCACTTCCTCGCTGGCAGTTAGCAGTTAGCTTCACCTAGCCGACTAGCGCCTCCGACCGTTACTGCTTCAGTCACAGAATAAAGTGCTTCATGGGTTCATAGCCGGTCCAGAAACGGGCTCCGAAATCCGGCAGGGCATCGACGGCAAAAAAATTTAAATGTCGTCCGGTACTAAAAAAAAAAAAAGAGCGTCTCTAGGCCTCGGCCCCGGAGACTCCAACAGAACAGAAGTCGATTATTGCGGACGTCACCAAACATGCGACAAAATAAAGTTTTTTTTTTTTTTTATTAACATTTTTTTTATTATTATTATTTTATTTTTATTATCAATATTGTCTAGACCCTTTTTTATTTCGTAGTTTTTATTGTTTTTTTGGTGCGTATTTGGAGTTTTTACTGTACTTTGTAGAACTTTTTTTCAATATATATATATATTTATTTTTTTAAGCGCGTTCAATAACAAACAGGGAGCAACCACATGACACAACAAAATAAAAGACCAATAAAAAGCGATACAATTTGAAGCAACTTTAAAAAAAAACTACATTTATGTATAGAAAAATATGCAATTATCACTATATTGTTACACTTAAATTCCCAATCTTTGTTTCACGCAAAGAAACTGAACTTATCTGAATCCCTGAACGACTGCACATAAGTTCCTATGTGTATATACACAATAAAATTCTTGAATATTAATGAAATTGTATTGTACAAACACAGGTATAACATTCTTTGCCATTCATGCGTGCTGTCCCAAAACTTCCTCCCCACACAACAGATGTAGAAAGGATGTTCTTGAGTTTTATTATTATTATTATTGATAATAATAAATTAATTCAGTAAGCGAAACTTTCGCCTCAGGCTGCTGTCAAAGCGAAACTTTTCACAAATCATCAGATAAGAATAATAAATATTACTAATTTTGAACTGATAAACTAAAATTAAACTCACCCTCAATACCTCCACAAATAAACATAATTTGAGAAAAAGTGAAAATATTCATGCAAACTCGAAATGCTGCCTAACTGCCTCATATTTCAACTATTTTATTTGATTTTAATAAAATCTAGGTGGAAAACGTCACGTAGCCAACGTTTCACTGTGACGCAGTGAGCACTCAGTTTGACCTTAATTAGGGTGAGTAAACTTTTCCTTAAAATACATGGCCCAAAGATATGTGCAGGTTAAACAAGTTCAGTCAAAAAGAGGAAAAACAACATGACACTTCTCCTCGTTCCTTGTTGGTTCATGGCTTCTCGAAGCAATATGAACATAGTGCATTTTTTTATGCACTAGTGTCAAACACTCGGACAAGCATTTATTTTTCTGTAAGAAATTGTAGGTTGTTCATAAATATTTTGTAAAAGGACAGGATTTCATTAAATTCAAATAATATTGTTCATAATGTACTTTTATTTTTATTTATTTTTAGTAGTTATATACACAAAATGTTTATGTATGACATCTCCACAGTCTCACTGTCTTTTTTTCTTAAAGCAGCAGATTTAAAATTTATGAAACCGTATAGTAGAGGAGGAGCAGAACTGTGCATGATGTTATATATTGGACAGATGTTTTTTGTCTATAATATGATGAATGGTTTATAAGTGGTTTGGTACAGGTTGTTTTTATAGCATATGGACAATATATACAGATGGAAACCTATGTACAGGTGAGGCCATATATTCAGGTGAGTGAGCAGAATGTACATAATGACTGACTGAGGTATTATCAACATATACAGATGGATTTGTGCGTTAAATGTGAGTAGACTATAATATATATATAATGTACAATAAAGGAAATGGGTTAAGCTACTATACTTTCAATTTTATTGCTCCTGGACCAAAGAACAGTCAAACTGTTGTTTTTCATCAGACAATGACAATAAAAACTTCTGTATCATGTATTTTTTATTATTATTATTTTTTTTTTTTTTGGATTAATCAGTTAAAATCCAGTACATACAGGATTTGTGCAAAGTTTAAACTAAATAAATTAAAAATATGTTAATATTACAATAACAGTTGTAACAGCACAAAATGATAACTTGAGAACAAATGAAAACAAATTCAAAACATATTCAAATACAACATTTTCAGGTAGGATTCAGAAACTACGGCTATAAAGCTAAATGTCTCCCTTCATTGCACCATTTCAAAGAAAAGTGTCATAACCGCAGTATTTAGACAAACACAGTGAAGCTGCCTCTTTAATGAAACCTCTGCAAAGAAAAAATAGCAATAAATAAATAAATAAAAATAATGAAACCTCTGGAGTCATGATTTGAGAAACCAAATGATCAATATCGATACCACAGTTGGTGTCGATACTTGCTAGATACTAAAACAGTGGTATCGATAAATATCGATACACAATTGTGGTATCGATATTTGGATCGATCCACCCTCTACTTCGCTCCTGTTTGTCCCTCGCAGCTCGCCGTCTTATTAGCCTGTACGTGGCAGTCTGACAGCAGCTGAGGCTGTAGCTGCTCCTCTCCCGCAACAGTCCCCACTCATACAAACCCACAGTCCGCAAGGCACACGCAGACGAGGCCACTCTTTAAATCGCCACGTAATTTTTTACTCCACAACGCTTGGACCATGTTGACCCTGTCGGAGCTGGTCGTCCTGCTGGCCGTCCTCAGCGCCACTGCGTCCGGTTACTTCGTTAGCATCGACGCCCATGCCGAGGAGTGCTTCTACGAGCGGGTCAACTCCGGCACCAAGATGGGCCTGATGTTCGAGGTGGCCGAAGGAGGCTTCCTGGACATCGACGTGGAGGTGAGAGTCGTTCCCGACATGAAAACTGCCACAAACCAAACCAAAAATGTGCGCTTTTGTGGCACCAACTGCGACGTTGATGCACTAGGCCCGTGCTAACGTTAGCCGCTAGCTGTTAGCTTCTAACGTGATGTCAGGCTCAGCCAGTGGCAGGTTTTTGACATTTAACTACAAGTTTGATTCAGTTTCCATATTACAACTTATTAAAAACACAATTTAGATGTTTCCTCAAAATAAATATGTTATATTTACGTTGAACTATTTTTAATGCTACAGGAAGTGCAGTGGCTATAAGCTGCTAACTATGCTAACTGCCTGTATTATAATATTTAATGAAGTGTAGTTATGCTAAGATATGTTATTTTAAATAGTTAATAGAGTTTATTTGTCATAATGAAAAAAAAATGACCATGAAATGTACATAATGAGATGTTTATGTTGCGTTCAGTTGCTGCCATATGTTTCCCAAAAGCTGCCACACATTCTCTGTTATTAGTTCAGTTCAGGTCAGTTTTATTGTTCTCCCGAAGGAAATGACTTTAGCATTTTGCAGCAGGCGTCATAGACACAGTTAATTAACTTTGTTTGCTATGCACACACACACACACATTCTGATTTTGTTCTCGGAGCAGCCGAGCAAAGATGCACCTGTGATCCACAGCTCCCTATTAATAGGATCCTCTCTGATTTCACAGCATTGTTGTTGTTACCCAATGATTACTTTTTCCCTTTTCCGACAGATAACGGGGCCAGATGGTAAGCAGATCTACAAAGGGGACCGAGAGTCCAGCGGGAAATACTCCGTTGCGGCGCACATGGACGGCACCTACAAGTTCTGCTTCAGCAACAAGATGTCGACCATGACGCCCAAGATTGTCATGTTCACGATCGACATCGGAGAAGCACCTAAAGGCCAGGACATGGAGACGGAAGGTAGGTTTTCTTCACGGGTTATGCTGAGAACAAACGTCTTCCTTCATTCTGCTTTTTCTTAATCTTGTTTAGCTTCTTCTGTGAGTCTCCTTCCTTCTGACTGTACTTTGGCTCTTTCTGTAGGTGCTGACGGCTGGGATGGTAGGGAACAGGGCAGAAACAAATAGACATTTTGAGTTTGTGATGCACTGCAGAGTCTCCTCTAACCAGTGTTGTTTCCGTAGTAACTAATGTCGAGCATAGACGAGCGCGAATGGTTTGACTGCTGCACAGTGAGAACATGTATGAAGTGTCTCCGGTAACAGAGACACAGCATCACCTGCCACGAGTGTGACGATGTGATGCATGTGCTGCATAAACCGTGTGCATGTTTTCTTCGTGCACAATCACACCGCGTTGTGAGTTGTTTATTTTTTTTTTATTTGCTCACGATTTATTTATTCACCCTTTCAGCTCACCAAAACAAGCTGGAGGAGATGATCAACGAGCTGGCCGTGGCCATGACGGCCGTGAAGCACGAGCAGGAGTACATGGAGGTCCGCGAGAGGATACACAGAGCAAGTAAGGACGAAACGTTTGGTCGTCGAGTCGTTTGTAATCGTAGCATCTTCGCTAACTGTCTCTTCTCCTTCTGTTTCTAGTCAACGACAACACAAACAGCAGAGTGGTCCTGTGGTCGTTCTTCGAAGCCCTGGTCCTCGTGGCCATGACGCTCGGACAGATTTACTACCTGAAGAGATTTTTTGAAGTACGGAGGGTGGTGTAGCGCCATCTTAACGAGTCCCTCTGTGTCCTCCACTGTTTCCTCCAACACCAAGACAGTTATTTTACATTCAGACATGAGACTGGCAGTTTTTGAGTAAACCCACCCCCCAAAAAAAATGATCGGATCTCAGATGTTTTGTTTCTTTTTTTTTCCTGTTCCCTGTTTGTTTCTTTCTTTACAGATGTTTTGATGGAAGATTCTGCAATAGATGTTCATCGTTTCTTTATTTGTCTTAACAGATTTATTTGTTTGTCCAGTTTAATTTAAAACTACAGTTAATTACTTGCTAGTACAGTTTGACCTGTGAAGACGACTTGAGTCTCATAATTTGAAGTAAGTGGCAAAAAAAAAAGACTAAAATAAAAAAAAGCACTGGATAGACATAAGTGGAGTCTACAGGAGGAGGTTTCCTTCATCCAGATTTAAATGGATTTTGAAATAATAAAAAAAAAAAACGGAACGCATTAGTTTATTGTCTGAGATGCAGAGGATCGTGTTTCCAGTGTGAAAGTCAGACGATGCTCTGCAGATATATGTGATATCTGCACTAACGCTCTCAAACAAATTGCACTCCTGATGAGAACGTGTGAACACCTGAAGGATTCACGTCGCTGCCGGTCTTTAAGGGAAACCGTGCAGCTCGTAGGACCGTCTGTCGACTCGTGGACGTCTTTTCCTGGGGGGGTGGACGTGTCTCGCTCCACGTCTAGTTGAGAAAAAAGGGGCGACAGGCGAGTAGTTTCTCGGGCCTGAGAGTTCACACTTTGATTAAATTTTAAAACAATTTGGCCTGAAGATGTCGAGGAGCCGGAGCAGGGCGGGGATTTAACCGAATTACGTGGGGTTTGGCTCCAAAGCAGAAAAACGTAGAGGAATGCTGATGTTACATGTTGATTGAGGCTTGCTGGGTGGGGGGGGCGGGTGGGGGTCTGACACCTAATGACTGCTGTGACCTTTTAGTTGCTTCTACTATAGTTATTTTGTTGGGGTCGGGGGTTTTAAATTATACGATTGTATACAATTTTGAACGTTTTTTTTTTTTTTTTCTGGGAGCATATCCAGTAACGTGCAAGTATTTGGAGGAACTTCTTTTACCGTCTTCTTTCACCACACGATTTAAAAACGTACGTCCAAGGCCGTAGCTTGACACCTAGCACACAGCAGCATCTCCACGAGCGACGCATGTTACCGGATATGCTCCGGTTTTCTATCAGAAACAAATCTTTGGTGAACTTGGGCAGGTGAGCTGCTCTGTACATGTTTGTTTTTTTTTTTTTTTTAATTTTCTTTTTGTGATTAAAACAATATCTGCTAAATACAGCTGTACAAATACAGAATGGTTGTCCGTGGAAATGCCCCAGGTTTCATAATAAAGCCGATATTCTGTACGATTACTCTGATGTCTTTCTAAACGAGTGTGATGAGTTTATAGTGGCCTGAAGAGAAAGAGCTCGAAGGGTTTAAATATTAATTGCTCCATTTCGTTGCAGTAGCACTCGGAGCTGAGCTGCTGCTGTCGCTTCTTTTTCCTGTGTGAATCAGAATCAGAATCAGAAATACTGAATCAGACTAGAAAAGCTTCTAGTAATAACCATGAATCAGCTCCGTGATGTACATGAAGTGCTGCTACATCAGCATTTCTATATTATTTGACTATGCTGCATTTATTTGATGAGTAAAAGTTACTCAACAGATTTTCATTTAGTAAAATAACTTTTTTAAAGACTGTAGAATCTAAAAACCCAAATTAGCTTCACATAGAAACATACTGTGCTTATATAGTTGCACCAGAAATATGTATGTTACTTTATGCCATATCACCATGAAATATCATTCATTTTTAATCTATATTAGTAGTGTGGACTGCAAACTCAGTATTTTGACATATATTTTTGAGCTATGGTCATATGTTCAAAAGTGCCATATCTCAAAAAGTATAAAAACCACAGCCTAGATATTTGTATATATAATGTGTAATGCAACTTTGTGTATCTTCCAAATTAAATCACCAGCTATGGTTAGAAAACAGGTTCAAAATGAGAAATTAAGGATTTTATTGTCTACTACTACAGCATATGTATGAAGGTGAGACAAGGGGAGAAGAGAGTAGCAAATTAATTCATACAGAAATCCAGATAAAACAAAAACATGCAACATGAACTGATCAGCCACAACATTAAAACCACTGACAAGTAAATATAATGAGGCAGACATGTACAATATTAGGAAAGTGGTCATAATGTTATGCCCGATCTGTGTATGTGTATAAATTTGTAATTTACAGCAGTTTAAAGCAATATTTAACCATAACTTTAACGACTGGCAGAACAAATCTGCTCAGAAATATGTCGACTGTCAATCTACTCGATAAATTATGAAAGAAAATACCCTCACACAGATGATTTCATAAAAACATTTACTTTAAATTGTGACGGAATCTACGGCCAAAGTTGTGTCGATTTAGTGATTCATAAAAATGGAAATAAATACAAAAGAAAGGAAGTGTCGACTGAGGCTGTGTGGGTGGTTGACGGGATGGAAAAACAAAAAAAAAGGAAAAAGAAAAAAAGGCAAAAAAGGAAAAAAGTTAAAAAAGAAAAAGAAAAAAGGGGAAAAAAGAGAAAAAGGAAAAAAAGTTAAAAAAGAAAAAGAAAAAAGGGGAAAAAAGAGAAAAAGGAAAAAAGTTAAAAAAGAAAAAAGGGAAAGAAAAAAGAGAAAAAGGAAAAAAGTTAAAAAAGAAAAAAAAGGGAAAGAAAATAGAGAAAAAGGAAAAAAGTTAAAAAAAAGAAAAAGAAAAAAGGGGGGAAAGAAAAAAGGGGAAAAATGAAAAAGAATTCTGAGTGGCTGGCGTTTCCGCGGGAACATACATCAAAGGAACATTCTAGAACATGAGCCTTTGATATCATGATATATCTTTAATAGAACATAATCAGCAGGACAGAAAAACACTGTTCCATTATACAAAGTAGAGTTTACAGAACTTACAGAAAGAAACCGTATTTAATACACTTCACTCGATTATATTTCTCGTCTCTTCTCCATTTTCATCTCGCAATGGTTCGACTAACATCCGAGATAATCTGTGAATTCCCGCTCATCACATCAGCGACCGTCCGTCCGCTGGTCGCCACGTCCCTGGAGAAGTTGAGCCCGGGTCAGTGGAGGATGATCGCGGTCGGAGAACCGGACTCTTTAACCAGGACGGTTCTGGCAGACATGTGTATGAAAATCGTCCAGTCCGTCTCCGAAGTCGTCCTCAGTGCAGTGATGCCGGTGATGTATCGACACGTCGCCAGGACCAGCTCAGAGGATCCTCTCTCGCCTGAATTATTCGGCGTTTCAGAGGAACGCATTCACACCTGCTTGGGAAACTCAATTGTGCGGAGTTTCACCGAGGTTTTACAGGTTGAACGGCAGCACTCTGCGTATTCAGAGTACCTGACCCAGCTGGTAACCAAAGAGGTGGTGCTGAAGGTTCATTTTGTCCTTTCAGTGGCTCTTAAAACCCCTGTTTCACCATCGCACATGCCAGTATTTTTTATCAGCAGCACTGTATCCTACACCAGCGCTCTGGACGACATGGTGGCGTGCACCATCAGGATACTGAGTGAATGCTTTGCCAGGATGGAGCACTTGTCTCGGCAAAACTTTGCCAGGATTAAGTTGGAGGGGGTCCAAACTCTGGATATGCTGGCTACTCAGACTGAGCCAGAACCACAAGACGTGCTACCCATAGGGAGTTATAGCTGTGCATTAATTTCACCAGTAACTCCAGTAGAAGTCGTGTCTCCAGACCAGATGTCGTCAGCCCTGCATACGAGTCCAGAGCTACACAAAGAGTCGGTCGTAGCCACTCAGCCTCATCACATAATGTCTTTAACACGAGCTCCGTCTGTGGTGCAAACACTCAGTGAACCACGGGAGTTAGCGTCAGACTGCTTTGTTTTTGTGGCCACCGAGGCCGTGAGCGAAATCCTTGACAAGTACTCCACACTGTTGTCAGGTGGCGCCGCGCAGCCGCTCAAAACCGTCCTCCTGACTCGCGCCGTCGCGGCCAACATCGTCGCCCAAGCCCTGCAGAGTTTTCACTACGCCAGCGCTGCCAGTCACAAGCCAGCGTCCACTGGTAACGTCCAGCTGACTCCGTACTTGAGTTCAAGTTCGCTGGTGAGTTTGCTGAAGGCCTTTTTCGCCTCGCGCTCTCCGTCCTCTCGAGACGCCTCTCCAGTCGGTCGATGCCGAGGGTTTGCCAGAGAACTCATGTGTCGCATTGTGAAGGAGCTCAAGAGCAAGATGAATAAGCCACTGACAGAGGTTCCTGTGATTATCAGCCCCCCATCGCCTCCATCACAGACATCATCAACAACAACGCATGAGTGGGATTCTTTGCCAGGTGTTGTAGAGGACTCTCCCATGTCCTCGCCTGAGGCTTTTGCCACGATCAGGACCTCAATAAGTGACACAAGTGATCTGCAGTCTCCTCAGGACAGTGAAGACAGCATGCAGACAGTCATGGACGATGTCGATGGTCTGCTGGAGGACGTATTCCTACCTCAGACAACGCCGTGCGCTTCACCTGTCAACAAACACTCAGAAAGTATCTTTGACGTCAGTGAAGTTGGCAAATTCACCAAAAAGCTCACGGAAAGCGTTTATCATCATTTAATGTGCGGGAAGACTTATCAGATTCCCACGGTTCCAGAGGGGCAGCTACTGTCGGACGCGGCCATATACGGGGTCAAACGGGAGGAGGAGCTATCGCCCGTCACGTCACCTGAACTTTCCTACGTCATGACGGAAGATGCGGTCAGGAGTTTCTTGCAGCAGGTGCAACTCTGGTTGAGAAATGAGTCCGTGAGCCACGTTGATCGAGTGTCTGTAGCACTGACTGACATTGAGGAGGTCTTGTCAAATATACTGGCCAGTCCAGAGGAAGGTGATACGACACCAAACACAGACAAGAACTACGGAGGCGCTGAGATTCAAAAACTGCTCCAGAAGCTGCTAAAACACACTGTTGAAGCCACACAAATACAACTGAGTCATGTGGAGCGTAGCGACGCTGTTAACCGTCTTACACGGAAGACACTTGCAGAAATCAAACGTAGCGGCGTCCTCATAATCAACCCCGAGGCTCTAGACACAGACGATGCCCTTTATGGTTTGTTTGGCGACCTCTTGGACAAGTTTGGCTCGGTGAGTTTGCTTCTGTCCGCAATGATGTCACATAACGAGGGTTTGGACGAGGTGTTCGTCAAGGCTCTGATGGCTCGTTTGCACAGGGTAAAATCACTCCCACTGGAAACTATCGCCATGAAGAAAATACCTTGTCCTCAGCGTTCAACAACACAAACGTGCGTAGTCTGTAGGTTTTTCTCATCCGTGGCCAAATCAACCAGCAAGCCCTTCTCTGCCTGCTTCCAGTGTTTCAGCAAATAACATCCCAACACACTTTTCCTTTCCTAAACCTTAGGAACCTTACCCATGTCTTTACCCCTTTAACCCCCTGTCCCGCTTTTCTTTACTAACATATTGCATCAACCCCAAACTTTCCAAGGTTATTTTAATTAACTGACAGTTAATATTTGTTTTTTCTCCCCCTTCTCCCTTTATTATTCATATAATGTTAATTAATCACTTAACACTGATTTATTAACCCCACTTCCTGTCTATCACATTGCATTAACTGTACTTCCTTTACTTTCTACTGACAGATTAACAAATAAACGTACTTGTATACTTCAATTAACGAAATGCTTTAATTACTTTTTCATGGCACTCGAGGTCCTCCATACATTTAATACACAAATTGTATTTTTTTGATTCTGGTACTTTAATTTAAATGACTATGTTTCTAATTTTAACTTTAATTAGACAAAACATTTAATATAGTAATTTAGTGTGTTAAGGGCGAGGTAAAGATAAAAAAAAAGAAAAAAGAACTAATAATAAAGAATAAAATTATAATAACAACACGGTGATGCGGAACGATTGACGTCTGAAAGCTTCAGTTCCCACCCGACGGGTAAACACCAGCGCACAGGGATATCAGAGCAGCGTGTGTGAGTGGCTAAAATCTCGCTGAGAGTTTAAAGCTTAAAACTCGTGTTTCATGTTTAGGTGACAACATGGACAATACGACGGACGGGACGTGGGACAGTTTACCTGTTAAACTCAACGAGAGGATTTTAGAGACGCTCCACGAGCTGAAGTTCACACATATGACACCTGTTCAGGTAAATTTAAAACGTAAAAATAACAGCAGCGGCGTCTCATCAGTCTCCACTAAACGCAGAAAGTGATTTATTTTTGTTTTTCCTCTCGTAGTCTGCGTGTATTCCGCTGTTCATGAGCAACAAGGACGTGGCTGCAGAGGCGGTGAGTTCCCCCAGTACATGGTTTATTTATGGAGCTCCGTGAAGGACGAGATTTTGCTTTTTATTATTGACCACAATTTTAAATGGAGGAGTAATAATAATAATAAAAACTACCTATACTGTACTTAAAATAGTTGGTTTGATGTCCTATCTATTGTGTAATCATGAAAGGTCTCAAAACATTTGATTTTGTTTTGTATGATGGAGTTGTGTATTGGGAACTAAAGTCAGTGTTGGCCGATACCTATTTTAGTTAATCTTGTTTCATTATCATTATTTTGCTGCATATTGTGTTCTTGTTTTTTTAATTTAAGTTCTTTGTAAATTGATTTTTGGGGTAAAGGGGCAAATTATAATAAGATTATTATTCTTCTTTCTGCTCCCTTTCATTCACAAAATGTACTCTTTGTGTATCAAATTTACCGAAGACAAAAAGTGTCATGGAAATACTTCCTTTCAAAAAACTATTCATAACCTATTTTACAGTACGAATACGCAAAATAGCAGAGTAATGACGTTTTCAATATTTTAATGAACAATGAAGAAAATCTGTGAAAACCATTTATTAATGAAATATAAATCTAATAAAAAGTTAAAAATAAGTTGAAATCTGGATACAGCAAATGTATATTTCTTGTGAATATTTCTTAATATAGCCTCCATTTTATTGTTTTCAAAAAGTACATATAAAAAACAATAAATAACAATAAATTAAATAAGTAATATTATATAAAACATAATACTTTTAAATATAAAATCAAGTCAAATTAAATTATATAATATCCTAATGTGCTCAATCTCGATTGGTTTTATTTTAATACATTTTCAATTAAAGTAGAAATTCTTCAAAGGTGGAAATTATTCTAATATAGATCAAATAATAACAGATACAGTACAGGATTCAGAATTACAGGCAGATATTAATGCATTTAGTGAATATTTACCTTTGAAAACATAAATCATCTGAGTTAATTGTGTGAATTTTCGTAAACTTCTAAAGGTCTGACAGGTTGAGTTATTAGCTATGTGGGAGAAGCTGCATTAAAGAACTATTCTGGTTTATTATCACTGCTTCACTGCAGATAACTGGGAGTGGGAAGACGCTGGCGTTCGTCATTCCAATCATAGAGCTGCTCCTGAAGCGAGAAGAGAAGCTGAAGAAGATGCAGGTGAGACTTAAAACATTTGTTGAACACAAAGACTTCATGTGTGGCCTTCTGGACTTAATTGTCAAAGCTTTAATCGTGTTTTGTGCAGGTCGGGGCCCTGGTGGTCACCCCCACGAGAGAACTGGCCCTGCAGATCAGTGAGGTGATGGGACAGTTCATAGAGAAGTTTCCACAGTTTACGTGAGTAGAAAGTCGCAGCAGGATGTAGATCGATTAATTAAGATGAGCTCAGATTATGAGACATTTAAAGAGTCACTCTTAAACCTTTCAAACAGCTCTGAGGCGAATCTTTCCTGAATTGATTTGATTTCCTTCGTCAGGCTGGAAATGTTAGAAAGCTGTTTTCTGTTTGTGCCCAAGGATCAAACTTTTTTTTTTGTTTGTTTACAGGCAGATTTTACTGATCGGTGGTACTAACCCGATAGAGGACGTGGAGAAGTTCAAGGAGCAGGGGTACGTTTGGATTTTAGTTAGTTTAGTTCTATCCCCTGGTGGACGACTTGCATTTATTCGTGCCTCTGTGTTTTCAGGGCGAACATCGTGATCGCGACGCCGGGCCGACTGGAGGACATGTTCAGGAGGAAGTCCGACGGTCTGGACCTGGCGAGCTCAGTCAAGAGTCTGGATGTTCTGGTTCTGGACGAGGCCGACAGGCTGCTCGACATGGGCTTCGAGGCCAGGTGTGGAATCACTCGCTTAAAAGTTCTTCTGGGTTAGACGGCAGGAAACACCCTGATAGCGATGATATCACGAACTGAACTCATTGAGCAACGTCTTGACTAGAACTGGACCAACTGGACCGAGAGTTCACAGAAGACGCTCAGATATTCTACAAAAGTTTGAGTAAAAATAGAACCAGACCGACTCTTGTTTTGGACATTTGGATAAAACCAAAGAACCTAAAGTGGTGTTTTAACCTCTGCAAAAGGAATCTGGCTGCAAAATACCACTGATTCCCACTACAAGAGGCAACATACACACAGTTCAACCTTTGTGCACATTATAGAATCCAGAAAAATATGGATATCTCCTCCTGTTCACGCATTTCACTCTAATCTCAAAGGCCGATGTTACATCTTTCTGAAAAGGTCCCTTTCTATATACGATGATTGGATTTTGTTCATGAGCCGCCCACTAGATAGAAGCAAAGGACTGTGTGCAAAATTGGGTTACACGACTCTGTCAGGCAAGTCACCACGTGGTGCACAGTTGATGGAGAATCATGTGGATTGGCTCAAAAACAACATCAGTTATATTTGTTGTCGGCTATTTTTGGATTTAATGAATTATTTGAAGAAATGCCGACATGCTGATTGTGAAACTCACATTTTTGGTAGCTAGCCAAGGCTATCAGGTTAGCTTCAGATACGTGAGGCTTTACATCAGTGGACAGAGTAGCTTCTGTCTTACCACTGTCTGTTTTTTTCCAGCCTGAACACCATCTTGGGCTTCCTGCCCAAACAGAGGCGCACAGGCTTGTTCTCAGCCACTCAGACGCAGGAGCTGGAGAAGCTGGTGAGGGCCGGCCTCAGGAACCCCGTCCGGATCACCGTCAAAGAGAAAGGCCTGGCCGCCGTCGCCGCCTCCCAGAAGACCCCGTCCAGACTCTCCAACTACTACACCGTGAGTTCTGTCGTCCCGTCATGCCCAAACTACCAGAAAATTAAAAAAAAAGGGTAACAACGACACAAACACAAACCTTCTCACGTTTCAGATTTGCAGAACGGACGAGAAGTTCAACAACCTGGTGACGTTTCTACGGCAACACAAGCACCAGAAGCACCTGGTCTTCTTCAGGTTTGTTAAACTGGCCGACGTTAGAAGGGAAATGAAGCTCAGTCACGTTCTTATCAACGATATATATCACTATTGACATGATCTTACTGTACTGTGGCTCGTGACATTATTGGTGGATGGTCGGCGATTCCTAAAGTGGTAGAGAAAGTTAGATATTATCTATATCGTACTTTAACGTGTTGGGCTGTTTCCAGACAGTCTGGGGACCCCGGGCAGGAGGCATCTTGGAGTTGATTTGATCTTTTTAATATTTGACTTTAGAAAAAGGTGTGATGTGGGATGTAGTTTGCAGATCAAGGTCCAGTACATGTACGTTAGTGTGTTTGCTTGTTGTCTGCAGCACGTGTGCGTGTGTCGAATACTACGGTCGAGCTCTGGAGACGCTGGTGAAGAAAGTCACCGTCCGCTGCATCCACGGCAAGATGAAGAATAAACGCAACAGCATCTTCGCCGACTTTCGGGCCCTGAAAAGGTGAAACTGAGCGGTTTGTGTGTAGAAAGCGTAACTCATGGCGATAAAAAGTTTTTATTTATTACGTGCACGAACCAAAGAACCTAATGTTTTGTGTTGGCGTCGCGTTGCAGTGGGATCTTGGTTTGTACGGACGTCATGGCCAGAGGCATCGACATCCCCGACGTTCACTGGGTGCTGCAGTACGACCCCCCGAGCAGCGCCAGGTGACACGAACAGACACGACTGAATCTATCATATCATTCAAAATTAAGTTTAAAGGGGACTATTTATTTACAGCGGCGCATCCTATTTACCTTGTCGTTTGCCTTTGTTTCCCCTCAGTGCGTTTGTGCATCGGTGCGGGCGCACGGCTCGCATCGGTAACCACGGCAACGCCCTGGTCTTCCTGCTGCCGATGGAGGAATCGTACGTCAACTTCCTGTCCATCAACCAGAAGGTGAGTTCAGAGCGAGAAATAAACCTTCAGGACGCTTTGAAAGACTAATTTCTAACGTAGCCTGTGAGTTAACGACGCCCTCCGTCGTCGTCCTTTTTTTCAGTGCCCGCTCCAGAAGATGCCGCCGATAACCGACGTGGTGGACGTGCTGCCCAAAGTGAAGGCCATGGCTCTGGAGGACCGCGCCATGTTCGAGCGAGGGATGAGGGCCTTCGTCTCGTACGTCCAGGGCTACGCCAAACACGAGTGTAGCCTCATCTTCAGGGTCAAAGGTGAAAGAAAAAAAGAAAGAAACCGTTTGGTATTTTAAGTTTGAGACGGATCTAAAGGATGTGATGCCTGGATGAAGGGCGACAGTTTGCTGGTGTTGAATCTTTGTGAACGTCTGTGGCTTAAAGAACCACAGAACAAACTGTAGAACCAACGAATCAGACGCTCCTTTGTGCCCGATGCCATCAGACATTTTTTTTTCCGTCACTTTATCCACAACTTTTATCACTTTATGTCTTTGGTCTCTAGTTTTCTTTCTCGTGCTCTTCTTGACTTGTGTTGCTGCAGTGTTTGAATTTCCCCAAAGGGTTTAAATAAAGTTTTATCTTATTAGCATGATTCAGGCCAAGCTAACTAGCTCCTCCTAGCTTCCTAGTCTCCCAGCTAATAGTAGTTATTCCTAGCATCCTAGCCTCTCAACTAATACTAGCTCCTCCTAGCTTCCTTGCCTCCCGACTAACAGTAGCTTCTCTAGCTTCCTAGCCTTTAAGCTAACAGTGGCTCCTCCTAGCTTCCTAGCCTCTGAACTAATGAGCTCCTCCTAGCTTCTTAGCCTCCCAGCTAATACTAGCTATTCCGAGCCTCCCAGCTAATAATAGCTATTCCTAGCTTCCTATCTTCCTGACTTAACAGTAGCTCCTCTAGCTTCCTAGCCTCTCAGCTAATAGTTGCTATTCCAAGCTTTCTAGCCTAGCCTTCCTGGGTGACTTACAGTAGCTCCTCCTAGCTTCCTAGCCTTACAGTTAATAGTAGCTATTCCTAGCTTCCTGTGCTTGAAGCTTGTTGTGCATTCAAGTGCATCTTCTTGATCCAGACCCTCTGGATCTTTGTCGATGTCGGTTTGGTTTAAATTCTTTGACATGTTTTTTATTTTTATTATTGTGTAGATCTGGACTTTGCCGCTCTGGCCCGAGGCTTCGCGCTCCTTCGCCTCCCGAGGATGCCCGAGCTGAAGGGAAAGACGTTTCCCGACTTCAAGGAGGCGGGGGTGGACACGGACACCATCCGCTACAAGGACAAGAACAGGGAGAAGCAGAGACGCAAGATGCTGGCGGAGCAGAAAGACAAAGAGAAGACGCCGTTTCCTAAGAGGAACTTCATAAAGAACAAGGCCTGGTCCAAACAGAAGACCAAGAAGGAGCGGAGGAAGAAGGTGGCGGCCAAGAGGAAGCACAACGAGGTACTTTCAGTCACACATGAAACAAGACGAACAGATGTTTAGAGTATTTTTTAACGACTTTTTTGTGTCTCCAGGGCTCCGACGTGGACGATGAAGACATGAACGAGCTTCTAAGCGACACTCGTCTCCTCAAGAAGCTAAAGAAAGGTCAAATCAGCGAGGAGGACTTTGAGAGCCAGATAACGAGTCACGGACCAAAGGCAAAACACAAAACAGAATCATAACAGAGGAAATAAATCTGTGACTTTTTTTTTTATTTGAGACGTTATAAATAAAGTTTGATGAGTTCGTCGCTAACGGCCGACGGGGTGAGGACGCCCAGGTCGGTGAAGAGGAGGGTGATGAGGGAGGGAGGCGTGTAGTCGATCATCGGATGCTCCTCCGACAGGTTCTGCACCGTCTTCAGGGTGTCGGCTTTGTACTGAGGAAAAAACACTTGTAAATAAAATAACTCACAAATAAAATAAATAAAAACAGAATAAAATACAAAATACCTTGAATTTATCTGGGACGTCCTGCTGGTTGAGCGGATACAGACGCACGAATTTAAAACTCTCGGCCACGACGTAGAAGGGTTTATTATGAGCTTTGGAGCAGACGGCCATCTGATAGGTACCGATCTGGAGGGTGGGAGGAAGAGGGAGGAGAGCCGTTACCATGGAGACGGGGGACTCAGGTGATGAGAGTTTGCATCAAATTGATGAAGAGGAGGAGAATAAAACGTGAAAAGGAGAAAAATAAAGAGGAGAAACAGGGTCCCGACTATTTCCTGGAACGCACCTTGTTAATGATTCCTCCGCTCTCCACGACTCCTTCTGCTCCAACGATAACCAGATCCACTTTCTCCAAGACGTACCTGCAAATTAATTAATTAATTAATTAGTTAATTAAAATTCTTCTTATTAATTGTCTATACAATAATAAAACCAAACGTTATTTACCCGACGGCTGCGTCCAGGACGACTGTTACTGGAACATTGAGTTTCTTCAGGGCCTCGGCCATTTGTTGTCTGAACAAAGAGACGGGTCAGTGAGGCCTTTCAGAATAAGAGTCTACTACTATAAAAGTCCAGTAAGTCATTTTAGAATAAAAGTCCACTACCTAAAAGTCCAGTGTGTCCTTTCAGAATAAGAGTCTACTACTATACAAGTTCAGTGTGTCCTTTCAGAATAAAAGTCTACCACTGTAAAAGTCCAGTGTGTCCTTTTAGAATTAGAGTCCACTACTATACAAGTCCAGTGTGTCCTTTCAGAATAAAAGTCTACTACTGTAAAAGTCCAGTGTGTCCTTTCAGAATAAAAGTCTACTACTGTAAAAGTCCAGTGAGGCCTTTCAGAATAAAAGTCGACTACTATAAAAGTCCAGTGAGTCCTTTCAGAATAAGGGTCTATTACTATAAAAGTCCAGTGTGTCCTTTCAAAATAGAAGTCTACTACTCTAAAAGTCCAGTGAGGCCTTTCAGAATAAAAGTTCACTACTATAAAAGTCCAGTGTGTCCTTTCAGAATAAAAGTCTACCACTGTAAAAGTCCAGTGTGTCCTTTTAGAATTAGAGTCCACTACTATACAAGTCCAGTGTGTCCTTTCAGAATAAAAGTCTACTACTATAAAAGTCCAGTGAGTCCTTTCAGAATAAGGGTCTATTACTATAAAAGTCCAGTGTGTCCTTTCAAAATAGAAGTCTACTACTCTAAAAGTCCAGTGAGGCCTTTCAGAATAAAAGTTCACTACTATAAAAGTCCAGTGTGTCCTTTCAGAATAAAAGTCTACTACTGTAAAAGTCCAGTGTGTCCTTTCAGAATAAAAGTCTACTACTGTAAAAGTCCAGTGAGCCATTTCAGAATAAAAGTCTACTACTATAAAAGTCCAGTGGGTCCTTCCAAAATAAGAGTCTACCACTATAAAGTCCAGTGGGTCCTTTCAAAATAAAAGTCTACTACTATAAAAGTCCAGTGAGTCCTTTAAGAATAAAAGTTCTACTGTAAAAGTCCAGTGAGTCTTTTCAGAATAAAAGTCTCCTAGAGTTCTCAGTGTCCACTCACCCAGCGGCGTCCGGCTGAGACTCCGTCACGTAAACAAAGAAGCGTTTCTTCTCGGCGGCGGCTCGTTCCAGGACTCTGAGGACGACTCTGGAGAACGAGTGGGTCAGTATTTTCTAAAAGAGGGAAGACGGAGGGAAGAATGAATGCGCCGGCGTTCACAGAGAGAGAGAGAGAGAAGGAAGTGTGACAGGACGTGAACTCACGGCGCCATCTTTGATGAAGGTGTGACACAGCTTGGCCACTTTGGCCCTGGACATGGAGATCTTCTCCAGGAAAAGTTCTCCTCGCTCCTCCATCACCTTCTTACAGCGAGACAGGTCCTGGAAACGAGGAACCAAACACACACCGATTAAAGAAACAAAAAATAAGACACAAAATGACCATAAAAGGACAGTAAATGTCCAAAAATGAATAATGAACAGAGACAGATCTATGTGAGCAGACGTGGCTGATGGTGCGTTCACTGACCTGTTGCTCCAGGGACGTGAGGCTGATGAAGCGCAGGAAGAGCTCCCCCCCTGAGGACACGGCCACCGAGGAGTCGACCCCCATCAGACAGTCGGTGGCCGACATCAGACTCTCCCTCAGACCCAGGATGGTCTCACCTGAGGAACCAAGAGACGGGAGACGTCCATGTGGGGTTCAAAGACAGCCATAACATTATGACCACTGACAGGTGACGTTAATGATGCTGATAACCTGGCTCCTCTCAGTGGGTGGGATATAGGGGGAGAAGGAGGAGGAGGAGGAGGGAGATAATGAAAAGGAAGAAGAGGAGGAGGCGAGGGAAGAAAAGGAGACATAGGAATAAGAGGAAAAGGAGGTGGAGGAAGGAGATAATGAAAAGGAAGAAGAGGAGAAGATGGAGGAAGAGGACATAGAATAAAGACCAGACACAGGTGGATGTGTAGAGGATGGAGACAGGTTTAAACGCACCTTTGTCTCTCTTGAGGAACTCCAGCAGGGTGCGGATAGCGGCCACAGCTGAGGCCATGTCCGGGTCCTTCCTCATCTGAGCCCTGAAATACTCCACCAGCTCTGAAACCGGGGACACCCCGAGACCCGGTTAACGTCCCCGACCACAACCCGAGACAAGAACCGTGACACACGACAACAAAAACTCACCTCCTTCATTCATCCTGGAATCCACAAGAGCTCAAACTACAATATTCAAAGTCACCAGGTGTTTAATATGACAGGATCCAGTCGGGATGTTTCTGACACATGCCAGATGATGCGGACTCTCGCAGCTTTTGTTCAACGCTGTTGTTTCCACAAGAGTCAAGATAAATGTTTTAAATTAAGAATTTAAGTCACAATTATCAGAATGCATCCACAAAAACTCGCCAAATTCTGCCTGAAAAGTTTTGTTGTCACTATTTGCCGAGTAACACAGCTCAAAACTGCGCGTTGATGTGTCGCAGAGTGATGACGCAGCACGTTTTCCTTACACCGTCAACGTGCGTGGCCCCTTCAGGGACTGTCGGAAATGTTGTAGTTATGGATTTGAAGAAAATACGTTAAATAAAAAAAAAATGACTAAGTTTACGATTTGTGTAATTATTGATATTTATTTACACAACAACTACATGGTCGAAGAGCGAATTGAGCTAAAAAGAGACGCAAAACCGCTTCAAGGAGATGTAAAATTTAGTCAAACAGGGTTCAACAACAACAAACAACATAGTCACGGAGACAAACGAGACAAAAAGACACAAAATCACCGCAAGAAAAAATAAATGACTCAAATTAACTTTACTAGATCTTCAGCAACGTGCTCATGTAGATTTGTTTCAGGCTGCGGAGCAGGTAGATTATAACTGTGTGTTGTTACATAACATAAGATTAGATTTTGGGAGATTTTATTATCATTATTATTGACTTGAGGGTTGATCAGATAATGTGTGAGATCATCTGTGGTCCAGAAATATCAGGTTGTGTTCCAGGTTAAAGATGTTTTAAAGAATTTGGTTAAGATTAAAATGACATAAAACAATTACAATAGAGTCAAAATAAGTATAAAGACACACAAACAGATCAGAAAGACTACAAAGAGCCTTAAAAACACTACAAAAACACCTTGAATTACGCAAAAAAGGTTCAAAATGACTATGAAGACACAAAAACACACACAATCTACTACAAAAACACTTAAAATGTCCACCAAGAAACAAAACTCACTACTTAATGAAATCCACTCTAAAGAAAAACACACTCAGTTTGTCTCAGGACTATAAAGACACAATAAAAACCACACAAAACACCTTGAAAAAAAGACCCGTACCAAATATAAAGTAAAATACACAAAGGACAGTAGAAAAATGACCGTAAAGAGACACAAAACCACCACAAAACTTCTTAAAACTACCATGAAGAGACAAAAAGTCATAAAGCAACAGTAAACAACACAGAACCAACTACAAAAAGACTTAAAATGATCAAGAAACAAAACTCACTACAAAATGAACTCTATTTTAAAAAAAAACACACACACCAACAAACTTAGAACTATAAAAACACAACGAAAAAACCCACAAAACATCTTGAAGAGAACACCTGTGTAAGACATACAAAGGAGAGTAGAAACAACTACCACAAAGAGACACAAAACTACTTAAAATGATTGTAAAGAAACATAAAACCACTAAAAAAGTACTTAAAATTATCATAAAGAGACACAAACCTACTACAAAACTACGTAAATGGCCGTAAAGAGACACAAAAGCACTACAAAGAGACACAAACCCACTTAAAATTATCATAAAGTGACACAAAACCACTACAAAACTACTTAAAATGACTACAAAGAGACACAAAATGTCTTAAACTGTCCATAAAGAGACTTAATAAAACAGTAAACGCACACAGAACCTACTACAAATATAAACTAACCATCGAGGAACCACTGTGTTATTTGTCCTTACAAGAACTATCAACACAGAAAAACAAAAAACACACAAAACACCTTGAAGAAAAGACCCGTAAGTCAGACGCACATAGTAAAAGCAAAAATAAAAATAAAAAAGTGACATTAAAGAGCAAGAAAATACAGGTTAGACCAAATCTTCCAGAGTGCAACAGAATCTAAAAATAGTTTTTCTCTGGTGTTGCTGTAGTTGTGTGTCTCTCTGTGCTGTTGTGTTGTGAATGAATATAAACGCGTTAAATATATATAAAAAAAAGTTTTTTCTATTTAAATTGTGCAGCTAAAACGTGAAACTGGGGATATTTCCTAAGAGCAGAGCCTCTCTTTGTTCTGCACTCGCTCTCAGTGGGGAGACATCAGTGCAGCTGCAGACCCCCCTCCCTCCCCCCTCATCCTCCCCCCTTCCTCCCTCCTCCCTCCCTCCCTCCGTGTGCTCCATCAGGCCGCGCATGCGCAGTGCTCTCCCTGTGCGCTCTACTGTTTGCATTGTGTCTGAACTGCCGGCGAGCTTTAAAAATATTAAACCCACCGCGGCAATGTCGGGCAGGTCAGTCCGAGCTGAGACCCGGAGCAGGGCGAAGGATGACATCAAGAGGGTCATGGCCGCTATTGAGAAAGTACGAAAATGGTAAGAGAGAGAGAGAGAGAGGAGAAAAAAAAAGGAGGCTTCGTTATCTAACACGAGAAAGCCTCGCTTCTTCTTGTTGGGGGAGGAGAGGGACGGAGACGGGAGCGAGGGATGGAATAGAAAGAAAAGGACGTTTTTTTTTTTTTGTATTTGAAGGGGGCTTCGCGGGGCTGATGTACTTGCGGCTCAGGTGCAGCGGGGCGCACTGGAGCGGGCGATGCTTAAATCAAACACACAACATGTACCCGGTGTTTTTTTTTTTTTTTTTTTTTTTTTCTCTCCTTCTCCTTTTAGCGGCTCGGGTTGAACCCAGAAGCCATTTCGATGCAGTCACATGAAGCCATTGCTTTTCCTGCCGCTGAGCTGGTAGCACACACGGAGAGGAGGGTTTTTTAAATTTATTTATTTATTTATTTTTTTATTTTAGGGACTTGGAAACAATTCGACGACGGCGCTCTTGAGTCGGAGCAGTTTTTAGTCCGTCTGGAGTTTTAAATTAAGCGCTTTGAGTCGCCCTTTAGGTCTGGTGGAGAGAGACGGAGGCGCGGGTGGGGGTTGGGAGAGGGAAGTAGGGCTGCATGGCTGAACACGTATGACTCAGTACGAAACGTTTAAAAAACACGAGGGAGGGGAACAAAAAAAACACACTTTATTCACATTTATCGGCTCCGGTGTTTCATTGTGTTTTTTTTTGTTTCGAGAACATTCTGGGTTTTTTTTTTGTGTGTGTGGTTTTAAGCGTGTGACCCCGCTCCGTGGTCGGAATTGTCTCGTTTCTTTTTAATCAGGTGGATTAAATCGAGCGCACCCAGCGCAAAGTCAGGGGAAGTTGGTGGATTTAAATTAACGTTAATTTAACGGAAAACATTTTTTACACGACACAGAAACAACTTAATTACGTTTATACTAATTTTAAATTATTATTTTTTTATTTTTTAATCTTGAGTGCATTATTAATATTAACACTAAAAAGTAACTTGGCGGTTGAGTTGGCTAACTTTCTTTTAATCAGGTCGATTAATCGAGTGCACCCAGCTCATAGATAATATCAGTTTAACAGAAATATTTTTAGATGACAAAATTAAAGAAAATATACAAACTTAATTCCCATTTATAGGACATCTTTAACGGCATTAATTATTTTAACAATAGATGTGATTTATTCGCGATTTAAAAAAAAAAAAAGATTACCGTAATTCGTTTTTCTTCAAACTAACGGTTGCTAGCTAAAAAGTTACTTAGCTAATGAGTTAGCTATGCGTTAAGATTGACGGATAAATCCGGTAATCTTGAGTGCATTATTAATATTAACACTAAAAAGTTACTTGGCTGAAGAGTTGGCTAACTTTCCTTTAATCAGGTCGATTAATCGAGTGACCGAGCTCATAGATAATAATATCGGTTTAACAGAAATATTTTTAGATGACAAAATTAAAGGGAATATACAAACTTAATTCCCATTTATAGAGCATCTTTAACCGCATTAATTATTTTAACAATAGATTTGATTTATTCGCGATTTTTCTAAAAAGATTAATTCGTTTTTCCTCTAACGGTTGCTAGCTAAAAAGTTACTTGGCTAAAGAGTTAGCTATGCGTTAACTTAACAAATATTTTTAGAATCATGAAATTAAAGAAAAAAAGCTTAATCACGTTTTATAGTACATCTGAAATAGCATTAGTTATTTTAACAATAGTTTTCATTATTTTTTTTTGTTCGTTTTTTACAACAAATTCCTCTTTCTCTAACTAACAGTTGCTAGCTAAAAAGTTACTTGGCTAAAGAGTTAACTAACTTTTTCCCTCAGGTCGATTAATCGACTGCAAAGACAGTGGAAGTTGGGGTGTTTTGTTTGTTTGTTTGTTTTTACATGATAACGTTAAAGAAATATACAAACTTAATTAAAGCTATATACTACATCTATAATGACATTAACTATTTTAACAATTTTTATTCATTCATGATTTTTTTAAGATTCAAAGAGCTAAACAGTTACTTGGCTGAAGAGTTAGCTAACTTTTTTTTTTTATCAAGTCGATTATCAAGGGTACCCAGCTCAAAGTCAGTTAAAGGAAACGGAAAATATTTTTGAAAGTTAAAGAAAATATCCAAACTTAATGTTTCATGATGCATCAATATCGCCATTGATTAATTTAAATGTTTTTTTTCCTCAAACTAGCAGTTGCTAGCTTATCTGTAGCGTCCCGAAAGGCGCCTATAAATACAATGTACTGTTGTTTTTTATTATTATTATTAAGAGTTGGCTAATTTTTTTTCATCAGGTCGATTAATCGAGCACATCCAGCTCAGTCGGTTGACATTCATGACTCTAAAATAATTTAACTGAAATATTTTTCAGCGATATAACACAATAAAATAAATTAGTTTTTCCGCTAAAGCACAGGTGTCAAACATACGACCCGTGGGCCAAAAACGACCCACCAGAAGGTCTAATCTGTCCCGCAGCATGAATATTTACAGTGTAAAAATTCCTTACTTAAAGGTTATTCTGTTAAACTACTGTTCTGGCCACTTGAGATAAAATTGGTGGTTTATTTTTATAAATATGTATGAGCTTTTTTCTGAGCTAACGGTCAGTAAAAGTTGGTGGGTTTTAAATATAATTTAGCAAAAATAAACGAAAAAACTGAATTATCTATCGATCGATCAGTCGCGTCCGTCAGAATTTACTTGTGCGTATCATATTTTAACAGCTTTAAACTCTTAAACTCTAAAGTTCTTCCTTTTTTTTATCAGAAAATAAACAGAAAACCAGAAGCAGACTTTATTATAACAACTATTAACATTTATGAATCATGAGCCGACCAGAACAGATGAATTTATTAAGTTGCTGCCATAAAGACAAACTTTTGCGTATATCGACCCTTGTTTTTTTTTAGATTCATGCGCTTTAATTTCTGGAAATGATATGAGGAGTTATTCGTGTCTTTATTACGTTCTGTATGTGACGCTGGGTTTGGTTTTCTCCCCCACGCAGGGAGAAGAAATGGGTGACTGTAGGAGACACGTCCCTTCGTATCTATAAGTGGGTTCCGGTGACGGAGCCTAAATCAGACGACGTGAGTCCACTTCATCATCATCATCATCATCATCCTGTTATTAGCAGTGAACCTGCGTTAATTCATCCTGACTTTATTTCACGCTGGAGCCTTTTTTTTTCTAACTTGAACTATTGTTTTTTTTTTTAGAAGAACAAGAACAAGAAGAAGGGCAAAGATGAGAAATACGGCTCAGAGCTGACGACTCCAGAGAACAGCTCCTCTCCGGGGATGATGGACATGCATGGTGGGTACTGAGACTAATGTTTAGTTTCATGTTCGTCTAATCTCAGCGTCGTAGCTCTTCTTCTTTGCATGTTTAATAAATGCTTGATTCCAGTTTGACACCGTCCACTATTAAACTTTCTAATCCCTTCAGAAACGCTAGTGTTGCCCCGATCGCTCTAGTCTTTCAGTGTCGGACTAATTTGTCGTATCTGTCTCCGTCTCAGACGACAACAGCAACCAGAGCTCCATCGCCGACTCGTCTCCGGTGAAACAGGAGAACAGCTGTAGCACCAGCCCGGCCCCAGAGCCCACCACCACCACCACCACCACCACCCCCACGCTGCACCGCGACAACAGCGACGCCAAGACTGACCAGAGCCCGGACAGCAAGAGGGGTCAGCGCACACACACTAATAAACACACATATATACGTCTGCTATCGTACATGACGATATACAAACAAAAACAATCCCCACAATGAGAGTTTGTCATAAATGTGATGAATGCAAGTCGCTCATCTGTGGCTAAACGTGGCTCCTGATCAATAACATAGAACTGGTTCAGGTTTCATAAGGAGGATGTGGAGAAAACTTGTTCCATGTGACGATAATGACTAAGGAGCATGATGAGATTCGGGAAATGAGTCTGGAGACAGCGGCCACGTCCTCCTGTAAATTAGTGTGACCACCAGACGTCCCCGATTTCTGGAGACAGTCCCCGTTTGTGGATGACTTGTCCCCCGGCTAAAGCTGTCCCCGAAAATGTCCCCGATTTTAGCTTTTTATGAATGAGAAAAAAATAATGTGGCGCGCACACTACAGTTATTACGGTAGCCGGTCGCACTGCTATTAATGTTACAGACAGATGTTAAAATAAATGAAACTGTAATTGTCCCTGTTTCTTTTCATCTTGATATTTAATTGTTATAGTAAATTAAAAAAAAACTCTGTGTGTTCCATATGAAGCCAGATGTTGCTGTTTACACATTTCAGACTTAAAGTTTTCTCCACAACTTCCTCCTTAAACCTGCAGTGAAGCAGCTCATTTGACTAAAACTGTTCGACCTGAAAGGAGAAATGTTTCAGTTCGTATCATCCGTCCCTCGTCTGAAGAAGGAATTATTCTCAGTGTTGGTTTATTTACTAAACGTTTCCACGATGTTTGATTCGTTAAAGTGTCCATAGTAATTCCTCCTTCATTATTCTAGCTTTCGTAAATAAAACATTTAATACATTTATTGACTTACTTGAGAGAGTGGAAGTGTCCATCTCTGCAGTTCCTCCTTTTAACCACACAGTGTCACTAAAGAGTCAGAAATGCTGCGTTCACTGTCAAACGAAGAACTCCTGTTCTGATGTGTTTTGTTTTATTTACTTAAACGTTCCAGGTAAGACCACCCCGTCATCAGAGACCTCAGAGAGAGCACAAAGTGCCAAGAGAGACAGTCTGTCCTCAGGGGAGAAGGACTCTTCAGACAGTAAATCCACTCAGGTACGAACCCGTCGGGAGGTAAAGCTAAAGGGGGACGTCTCAGCTGTACTGTTTGTCCATGTCCATGTCCATGTCCCCCCCCCACCGTCTAAGCCGCCTGTCCTCTCTCTCCCTGCAGGACCTACAGGAGGAGGGCCCCCCCAGCAAGAAAAACAAACTGGAGTCCTCGTCTCAGGACTTTGAGGAGAGTTAAATGTTTTGGAGTCGTCTCCCTCCCGCCTCCCTCCTCTGTACCTCCCTCCATTAACTCTAGATAATTTAGGGCTAATGGACACACACCACCTCTCCCCTCTTACTCCTCCTCCTCCTCCTCCTCCTCTCCTCCCTCTTCTCCACCCAAACTCTTCTAAAGGGAGAATGGACGCCTCCCTCCTCCCCTCTCCTCCTCCCCCTCCTCCTCCCCCTGTTTGCCCCGACACTCCCCCGCCACAGAGGGAGAATGGATATTACCTCCGAGCTTCCTTCCAGTCCTCCACACTTTTCACTAATGCCAAGAGAAGCCCCCCGGGCTGCAGTCCCCTCTGTGGCCAGGGGGGGGGGGGCAGCGCTGTCAGCCCAGCCACCGCCAGGCCAGACGACAAAACACTGACCTGCATCTGTGACTAAAAAAGAGTAACACTGGGGACCCTGCGACGGCCCCCGTCCGCCTCCTGTTAGACTAATGTTCTATATTTGTTTAGGAAACGTTTAGGGTTTTTTTCTCAGGAGGGTCAATGCACTGTTATGGTATGTCACAATCGATCACAGATAGATTTGCTGCTGTAGTGGACGTCTTTTTTCTCCATTCACGTGTTTTTTTGTTTCTTTGTTTGTTTTGTTTTTTTAAAGTGAATTAGTTTGTGGTTTTTGTAGAGGACGGAGATGACGACGGTACTGGTGGAGATGGGTAGTGAAGGCGGGCGTAGCTAGCGTAGGTCCTGGAGGTGTGTGTGTGCCTTGAGTTGCTACGATTTAAGACTCGTTTTTAGGTCAAGCAGGTTCTGATTTACAATGTTGGTGCCATGGTTTCATTTTGTTTTCTGTTTTTTTTTTTTCGCCTTATAATTGTCACTAAGTTCATGCGACTACAACAGTTTGATTTTTAAAGGAATGTGTAGATTTTTGTTTCCTTGCTGAGAGCTCAAAGTGAAGCCAGGAGAGCTAGCTTAGCTTAGCGTAGCTTAGCATACAGGCCGGCAGCAAAGGGAAGCTGCTAGCTTGAGTCAGTTCAGAGATGATAAACTCCACCGATCGAAGTGAAAATTAAGAAAGTTCAGCTTTGTAACCGTGACGTCCAGGAGCTAACGCCGCTAACGAGTTAACGAGGTTTTGTAGCATTTTCTCCGTAACTAGTTTACTTCTAATCCTCCGGTTCTGTGGTTAAACGGAATCATCGTTGGACTCAACCTTGATCCGCCGTGCGTCACGTCTCACGTTGTAGCTTGTCGCTCTGAACGTAGCATTAGCTGTTACAGAGTTTACGCTAAAGCTAACGTCTCCTGGTGCTAACTTCTCTTCACGCGACGCCTCTCAGCAAGGAACCAGAGGAGCGAACTATTCCTTTAAGAGCTGGAGACTTTGGTTTGAACACTAGCCAGACGTTAGCTCAGTCGTCTGAGACCCTGTGGACTCCCGGTGACTGATCCGTGTCTTCTCCTGAAACACATGTTACTCCTCCTCTCATTCGTCCTGTGCGTCACTACTTTCTCTACGACGACAGAAGGGTCCAGGGTCCAGTCTTTAGCTCCGGCGTCGGTTCTAATCCTCCTTTCAAGGTGCTGTCTGTCGGCTGAATCCTTACGGCCCCATCGAGCTCTCGGCTTTTGTGCAGATTCGCGCAATTTACTTGAACTTTTAATCGTACGGATTCAGACCTAGGACCTCTAATGTAAAACCTCACGCATGTCACCATTTACTTTACCAATCGATATATTTGTGGATTGAAATCACTGCGGACCGACGACTTCGTCACACGCGCAGGGGCTGTCGATTCACACCGAATAATTACTTGATCAGATTTCAGAGAATCAGCGTTTCACATGGATGGAGAGAAAAGAAACTAAAAGCTGAGAGTTGTGTCGGTTTAGAGGATGGATTAGCATATACCTCATTCCCAGTCCAGCAGCGCTGGAACTTAAAATGCTATTGTATTGACATTAACAGTTATAAACAGCATTATGTACACTCAGTTCAAAATAAAATATCTCACTTACGTTGTAGCTTTCACCCGATCGAGCCAATTGCTTATAGTTTGCTCATAACTGTGTGTTTAAAGAAAAAAAAAATGAAACAAAAAAAGAGCTGTGAGATATGAAATCCTGTTGTTTTTTTCTTTTCTTGGGACCATTTTGTTTTTCTTTAGATCGTGTACAGATTTATGGTTTGGTTTGACTTATTTATTCCATCAGTAGTGCTTGGTTTTTATCATGTCCAATGGTTTTGTTTTCTTAATAAAAGTCACAAAAACGTTGCGGTCGTTTGTTGTCGGTGTTTGACGAGAGCAGGTTTTATTTTCTGTGTGTTTAACTGTTTATGTTGAATTTTAAATGAGTCAAAGTGACATTTTTCCTTCAGTCGACTCACAACTGAAAACATGTTGAGAACATGTTAGAAACTCTGACAAGTTGTGGGACGTGTTTTTGCTTTTTACATGTTTAACAAAATAAAAGAACTTTCTACCTCCTAGTACCAGGTCACTGCAGAGTTCAGGTTCTGTTTTGGTTCCTCGAGTTTCAAAAAGGATTTAACTCAGGAGTCAGAACCTCAACCTTTATAAAAACAGACGTGTCACATTTATTTCAGAAGAAGCCGACTTTCTATTTAAATATGTAGAATAACTGAGAGGATTTGTCTTAAAACATTCAGTAAATGAGTTTCCTTTTTTAAAAACTTGAACTTTTGTTATGGTCCAGGGTCTGTGCATGTTTTGGTCTTTGGATTTTCCGTTCAGAAAAAAGACATTTAAAAAACAACAAATAAGCGTTTATTAGATTTTCATTTTAAAATTAAAATTGGATTTCAAGGCATTTTTCTTTCATTAGGGTCGAGAATGGATAAACAAAACTTTAAAACCCGATGGCTTTTCATTTTCTGTTTCTAAAAACAAAAAAATCGTTAGAGACTAAAAAAGTCCCCGATTTTTTTCATATTGTGCGACCGGAAGTTGTCGTTTTCAAAGTAAGAGCGTGTGTGAGGACAAAGCTGTGTAACAGAAGTTCATGGATCAGAACGTAGTTTTTCTAAACAATAAAATAGTCTCAGTGAAGACGACGTCACTGCAGGAAAACTAAGCCGCATATTTCAGTTGAAAACTTATAATAATAATAATAATAATATAATGAGGGAATAATTAGCTACTGGCTAACGTTATAGATTTCTACAGATAATGAGCCTTGTTTTACCATCACGTCAAAAATCACATCAGAGTAACGAATCAAACACATTTTAGCCTTAAAGAAGGAAACTTCAGACAGAAACACAGCGACGTCCTCATACGTGCTCTTATTTTGAAAACGACAACTTCCGGTTTAAAAAAAGAAGAAAAAAAACGCGCTTTCTTTGTTTCTGTCTAACGATTTTATTTTTTATTTTTAGAAACACAAAATGAAAATTTAAAGTTTTCTTTATCTCTTCTCGACACCGATAAAGAAAAATGCCTCGAATTTCAATTTTAATTCATGAATTTTAAAATGAAAATCAAAAAACTGCTCTTTTCTTTTTAATATTCTTTTGTGAATGGAAAATCCAGTGACTAAAACGCAGCTGTTCATAAAACCTTTTAAGTTTAAGAAAAAGATCAAATTCACTGAACAGTTTTTAAAATGTGATCTAAAAAAAAAACAAAAAAAAGTCTGAATTAAAAAGTTTAATTGTGCTTTAAGTGGTGAAGAGGTGAGTAAAATAAAAATAAAAGTCGACAGAACGTTTCTTTGTCTCGTATCGTTTCTATTGGACTGTTGAGGAGTTCACAGAACATAGAAAACATGTCACACCACGTCATCAACATGTGGAAAAGGGTGTTAACATACAAAACACTGAGAATTAGACTCATCACGTAGAAAGTACAACATGTTTTAAAGTCTGTACAAACGGGCAGAAAAAAATAAAACTCGTCAGGTTCAGTATTTACACATGTTCAGTCGCTGGACGTCTCTCTGAAGATTCAATATGATCCAAGAGTTCAGACTTTAGGGAGGATGGTTATCGGCTCGAGCTTTAAACACGAGGCTAAAGAAGGGAGGACGGTTTTTAACTGGTGCAAAATCCAAAATGTAAACGTTCCCAGACTCTGTGCTAAGCTACGCTAACCTTCTGTAGCTTCGTATTGTCCTCACAGACGTTTAACTGAACCGTGCTCAGCGTAACCATACGACCATACGTATTATTTTTTTAGCTTATTTCGTCTAAAGTGACAGATATTTAAGCCGGAACAACCTTCAGTCCTTTTTTAAACTGTGCTTAATATTCTTTAAAAGACAAATCTGAGGGTTTAAACCCCAGAGAAACTGGGTAAACGAGTAAATAAGTGCATATACATCTTAACTTTGAGTCATTACTGGTTTAATGTGAGTGAAGTCTCAGACTAAACGTGATAAAATGTGAAGGATTATTGTGAGAAATCAGACGTAAACTGTGATAAACGTGTTCACTAAACGTATTTGTGTCTCTTTATGATTTGAAGTCGCAGCCTCACAAAGTGACGTCCGTGTTTAAATCAGTAAACCTGAGAAGTTCCTTCATTTGAAACTGAATTGAGAAATATTTACTCCAGTGGAGTAAAACCAGTGATTCTCAACCGGGGTCCGCGGACCCCTAGTGGTCGGTGGTGTAATTGCAAGGTCGTCCATGAAAATAAAATATCCTTTAATCCTGTATAGAAATAGGATTATTTTACTCAAATGTGACTGAGACCTTTATCTAAACTACAGAGGGGAACAGGACTTTGTTTCTCTAACTGCATCTGTTTAACCTCGTCTTAGATTTAGAAACGTGATGATTGCGGCTGTGATTGGTCTGAAATGTATCGAGCGCTGAAATAATCTGCTCCGTACGATGAATCTCTAAAGTGGACAGTGCAAAAACTAGAGTTAGTCGAGGCTTCGATGCTACATACAGCAGGGCTGGAAAAGATCCCACAACAATAAATAGGTTGATTCTTAGCGGATCCTCAGGGAGGAGGAGACGTTCAGGAGACACATGGAAACTAGTTCTGACTCTTCTGGTCTCAAACGAGAACGTTTCCGGGTTTAAAACCTCCGAGGTCGCGGCTGAACTTCGTTTCTAATGTTCAGGGAGTTTGGGTCACGACGATAAAGTCTGAAGGTTTAGAAAATTAAATAAAAATATAGATAAAAAATAAAGTTAGAAAGAAAATAGTTATGTTATAGTGTGATATTTAAAGACTTTTCAAAATAAAGCTCTGGAAAGGAAGGTTTAGAGAATAAAATCAGAATATTTAAAAAACAAACAAACATATTTAATCTATTTATATATTTATAATACCGCTCTAAAATGTTCTAATATTTAAAGAATAAAGTCGTAATATTTCCAAAATAATTAGTGACATCAGAAACATAATAAATATGAGAAGTAAGAGATAATATTTCAAGAATAAAGTCGTAAAGTCACAGAGTTTAAGACTAAAGACGCGTCTTTATATCTGGAAGTTTAGGAAAATGAAATGAAACGTTCCGATGTTTTTTGGTAACTGTGACTGAACCGTCTTAATTTTGGTTATAAATGACTTTTGAGGTGTTGTGTCAGCAGACCGAGCTTTGATTTGGTCATTTATATGTTTTGTTTGTCAAATTATTCCCATTTTATTTTGGTAAAAAGTAATTTTTCCCTCAACATTTTAAGAACATTTTGGGGTAAAACATTTTCCTCAAATTCCATCCTACTGTTATGTGAAAGTACTTGGACACATTAGAACATTACAACTTATTTTGGTGGAGCAGAACTTCCTTTACCTCCAGACTTATTTCTGAATCCATATCGACCAGTTCCTCAGCATATTAACGTGTTCCTGCTAAAATTATTTCAGGTTTTTCATGTCAGTTGATGTTTTTTTTGGTCTGATGGTGCCACTTTTATCCAAAAGTAAATATTTCAACTAATCTTGAACAAGTTTTTACTGGAAATATAACAACTTTTCTTCTCTAAATATCACGGCCTCTTCTTTCCCTTCCAGTGGCCCTGATGCAGTGGCCCTGATCCAGTGCCCTGATCCAGTGACCCTGGTACAGTGGCTCTGATCCAGTGGCCCTGATACAGTGGCCCTGATACAGTGGCCCTGATCCAGTGGCCCTGATGCAGTGGATCTGATGCAGTGGCCCTGGTACTCTCTCTACTATTATCTTTCTACTTTCTAACTATCACTGGGCAGGTCGTCTCTGGCTGGAGGAATGTGACGAGTGTCGAGGTGCTTCTTCATGTCCCTTTACTTTAAACTGTGCTTCCTTTTGTTTAAACAAGTAATAAAAATCAACAGTTGCTCTTTTCTCCTTTTTTTTTTAGAAACTGAAACACGTTAGAAACGACGAGCGCGGACGACGAGTTCGATAAAAACACGGATATTGCACCGGAGGAAGCAGCGTATTTGGACGAGCGTTAGCGTTTCTTCTCGGGTCAGATTCAGAGCAGGACAGTGGCGAACAGTGATATGCATAAATACAGTATAAAAATACATTATGGAAAAAATCTGCAGGGGCTTTAGTCAGGCTGGACGGAGGGAACAGAGGAGGAGGAAGAGGAGGAGGGAGGAGGAGGGAGGAGGAAGGAGGGAGGGAGGGAGTGAAATGCCTGCGTCCTCTAGAAGGTCTGGTCGTCGTTGCAGGACTCGGTGGCGTGACCGAAGGCCTCGCAGATGTCGCAGTAGGGCCTCTCGTCGGCCGGGTTGCCGTGGTAGGTGGTGTGGGGGACGGAGTCGGGGCTCTGGGCCTGGGTGGGACAGTCCTCGGTGTCGTGGAGGTCGAAGCAGTCGCAGATGTCGCAGAAGAGACGAGGCGTCGCCTTCTTCTCACGCTTCGACACGACTTCATCGAATCTACAAAGAAAGACGAGACACAGACGATGACGGACGACGTTACACATACAATAAACTACGCTACAGCAGGTTAGCACAAATTAGCATAAAGTCTAGAAACAAGACGCTTAAAGAACAGTAACAGTCATCAGAGACTAGTTTCAAACTAAATGTCTCTGATTAGTTGGAGGATGATCTTATTTTATTTTATTCTCTGGATCTGATAAGACGTAGCCTGACTAAACTACACTTTATTTGCTAGAATATTCTTAAAAGGTGTATTTTGAGGTTGTAGATCAATTATAGGCTCATGTTCTGATATTAACGGGCTAAAAGGAGCTAGCTATGAAGACAGAAACTCTAAATGTGCCTCTCACTGGTTTAAAACCATCTGACTGTTTGAGGCTTTTACCCGTCGGTGCCGTCGTTGCCGTTGAACTCGGCCAGAGCGAGTTTCTTCAGTTTGATCTTCAGCTCCTCGTTCTTTCTCTGCAGGTCGACGATCACACTGTTCAGGAAGTTGATCTGAAGGAGACGATCAGGAAAGCGTGAGAGCTGAAACCAAGCCTTAAAGACAGAATATATAAACATGAACGGTTACTTCTAGACTCACCTGCCCCTCAGCGAACTCCTTCTCCTCCCTCAGCTGCTCCAGAGCTGCGTTGCCTTCAGGGAACGAACCATAAAACAGAAAATATTTCAGCCAATATTTATCGACAGAACTCAGACGTTAACGACGGAGCAGAATCATCTCCACACCTGAGGAAGGAGCTTCCACGTCTTCTCCCTCTGAGGTTCCCATGAGCCTTTGCTCCAGACTCTGGACTCGGCTCTGCAGCTGAACCTTGTCTCTCTCCAGCGTCTCCACGGCCGACTGCAGCGTCTTGGCCACGGCGTTTTCTCCTCGCAGCACCGCGATCTGCAGCGACAGGGACGCCACATTAATACATAATACTCCACAAACCCCCCGAGGGTTCACAGGGACACCAGGGACAGAGACATGTGGGACTACCTCATTCCTCAGAGTTTCCAGTTCCCGGTCTTTTTCTGAGATCAAAGCTCCAGTGGATTTCTGGAAGTTTCCGTCTCCCTCTGGTTCCTGGTTGGTGATGGTTTCTCTGCAGAAACATGAGACATTTATGTTGCAGCTTCATGGAGAATGAACCATGGAGGGTTAGACACTTAAAAGTGTTTTTGTTTCTCCCTGTTTTAAAGCATTCATTTAATCCTGGGTCACGTTCAGTTAGTTTTTCCCTGGGTTTTGCCTCACAGGCTCCATATAGATATAAAAACCAGCCATCTACTCTAACATCATCCTTTTTTTCATTATAAATAAATACAAATAGTTTATTATTTTACAAAAAATTAAATTTATCAAATTTATCAGTTTATTTCTAATGTGTTATTGAGTTGGTTAAAGGTGCAGCATTGAGTTTAAATAAAATCATATAAAGTTTTGTGCATCTTTGTGCATCATAAAACATTTATAACCCCCCAACAAGGAGTCACGAACACGACAGGACAATGGATCACATCAACTTTACATTGTGCAAAAGATAAATAAACCATAAAACCATGAAAAAAAAAAATATATATTTAACATTGAGCAGTGGGAGAGATGTGACTTTTCACTGTTTGAATTAAAACAAAGCTGAGAATAACTGGTTTAAATTGTTCTCCTTGAACACAAAGTGGATTCTGCAGCAGACGTCTGTCGTTTATGAAGCGTCTACGAGTAAAAGTTAAATTTCTAGAGTTTCTTACCTGGTCTTCATGTCCGGCTGCTGATTGTTGTCTTCATTGTGCTGAGAGACGAACAAACACAGATATAGAAGCATTTAAATAGCGGCTAAACCCGTCTGAGCTCGTTGAGTTCGGTCGCAGCAGGAGGTCAAACCTCGCTCTGACAAAACCTATTAATCAAGTCATCTTTTCTGGCTTCGCCTTAACCCCCCCGATCCACAACAGGACGAGGGAAATCATTTACACAACGTGAAATCTGGAAAGGTCAGTACCTCATCATCAAGACGTTGGGAGTTCTGGGAGGCCAGCTTCAGCTCCTCGCTGAGGGAGAAAGGAAAGAAGTGACACATTTAAGTCAAGAAGTGATTTCTGTGTCAGGATCGTTGCTATCGGCTTAAATCCAGAACCATGTTCATGATCTGTTACATGTCTTTGCTTCTGAAGTTCATGCAAGTAAAAGTTGCTAAAGTCAAGAGCTACTATTAGCTGAGACGCTAGGAAGAAATAATATTAACTACAGTTAGCTTAGAGGCTAGGAAGCTAGGAAGAGCTACTGTTAGCTGAGAGGCTAGGAAGAGCTACTGTTGGTGAGAGGCTAGGATGCTAGGAAGAGCTAATATTAGTTGGGAGGCTAGGAAGCTAGGAAAAGCTGCTGTTGCTGAGATGATGGGAAGCTAGGCAGTGCTACCATTAGCTAAGAGGCTAGGAAGCTAGGAAGAGCTACTATTAGCTAAGAGGATGGGAAGAGCTACCATTAGCTGAGAGGCTAGGAAGAGCTACTATTAGCTGAGAGGCTAGGAGGCTAGGAAGAGTTACTATTAGCTGAGAGACTAGGAAGCTAGGAAGAGATACTATTAGTTGGGAGGCTAGGAAGCGCTACCATTAGCTGAGAGGCTAGGAGGCTAGGAAGAGTTACTATTAGCTGAGAGACTAGGAAGCTAGGAAGAGTTACTATTAGCTGAGAGGATAGGAAGCTAGGAAGAGCTACTATTAGTTGGGAGGCTAGGAAGCGCTACCATTAGCTGAGAGGCTAGGAGGCTAGGAAGAGTTACTATTAGCTGAGAGACTAGGAAGCTAGGAAGAGCTACTATTAGTTGGGAGGCTAGGAAGCGCTACCATTAGCTGAGAGGTTAGGATGCTAGGAAGAGCTACTGTTAGCTCAGAGGCTGGGAAGGACTACTATTAGCTGCGAGGATGGGAGGCTAGGAAGCCAGGAAGAACTAGGGTTAGCTGAGATGAGGGGACGCTAGGCAGTGCTACCATTAGCTAAGAGGCTAGGAAGCTAGGAAGAGCTATTCTTGAAAGACTTCCAAATAAATAAAGTTAGACTGATTCCTTCTTGACATGCTAAGTTTTAAGTCTGCGTACGTTTTAACTCAGCGTACGTTTTAACTCAGCGTACGTTTTAAGTCTGCGTACGTTGTAACTCTGATCTGTGAGATGAAGTCGCGGTGGAGACAGACTCTGAGAACGTATGAACGTGGATATTTTTAGATGCTGACTTTGTTGGAGTTTAGCCCCATGTGGGTCGTTCGTAGGGAAGATCTGCAGCTGTGTGACTAATCGTCCGTCTGAGCCTCATCGGGCTGAAATATTCAGCTGGATAATCACATTCACCGAGGCTCTTTAACACCTTCACGCTAACGCAGCACAGACAAGGAGGAGCAGCTCCACACTGATCAAACCTCCTGCAGCATCAGGAGGAACAGGAACATGGAGGCCTCCTCCTCCTCCTCCTCCTCCTCCTCCTCCATGTTGGCCCTCGTCTTTTTCTCCTCTTTTGTTTTTGCCTTCTCCTTCCCCTCATCGCCTCCTTCTCTTCCTCCCTCTTCTTCTCATCCTTCTCCTTGTCTGTCTACTCTTCTTCTTCTCCTCTTTCTGCTCCTCCTCCCTTATCCTCCTTCCTCTTCTTCTCCTCCTTCTCCTCCTCCCCCCTCTTCTCCTCTTTCTGCTCCTCCTTCTTCCACCCTTATCCTTCTCTTCTATCCCCCTTTCTCCTCTCCCTCCCCTCCCTCCTCTTCCTCCTCCCTCTTCTTCTCCCCTTTTCCTCTTCCTCCCCCTTGTCATCCTCCTCCTTGTTTTCCTCTTCCTCCCCCTCCTCTACCCTCTTCTTTTCCTACTCCTTCTCTCTCTTTGTCACTTTCTCCTTTTTGTCCTCCTTCTTTCTCTCCTCTTTGACTCCCCCCATCCCTCTCCCCCTCCCCTCCCTCCTCTCCTCCTCCTCCTCCTCCTCTTTCAGCTCCTCCTTCTTCTTCCCCCCTTATCCTCCTCTTCTTTCCCCCATCCCTCCTCTCCTTCTCCTCCTCCTCGTTGGCCCACATCTTTTTCTCCTCTTTTGTTTTTGCCTTCTCCTTCCCCTCATCTCCTCCTCCTTCTCTTCCTCCCTCTTCTTCTCATCCTTCTCCTTCTTCTCCTCCTTCTCCTTGTCTGTCTACTCTTCTTCTTCTTCTCCTTTCTGCTCCTCCTCCCTCTCCTCCTCTTTCTGCTCCTCCTCTTCTTTCCCCCTTTCTCCTCTCCTCCTCCTCCTCCTTTGCCCCTTATCCTCCTCTTCTTTCCCTCCTCTCCTCCTCCTCCTCCTCCTCCTCCTCCTCCTCCAGTGAACCAGGCTGTAGAAACTTTGATCGGCCTTTAGAGCTTGTGAACGTTCAGTCTCTGAGTTTATTAATAAATGTGGTTTTATTCTTCTTCTATTTGACTGATGGACCAAACAGATGCAAACTGGACGTGACCCACAACAGCAGCACAACACAACACAACACACACACACACTACACACACACACACACACACACACACACACACACACACACACACACACGCACAGAGAGACACTTTGTTTCCACACAAACAGTCTAAAAACAGACGCGCTGTGATGTCACAGGGAGAGAGCGGCGGCCATGTTGGAGCCAGGCGGCTCTAGGAGGAGACGACCGGTTACATAAGAGGAGCAGGGAGGAAGGAGGAAGGATGGAGGATGGAGGAGCACATTGTTGGGACGAGGAAGGAAGACGCAGCGGTTTGAACATGACTAATCCATTCTGAGGCATTTTATCCTTTAAATTATTTAAGCAAACACAGAGGAGCAGACGAGCAGCTCATTTGTTGACATTCCCTCCTCCTCCTCCTCCTCCTCCTCTTTATCCGACAGGATGCTACATATTGATGACTATAATTCAGCCACTCAGATCCATCTGGAGCTGTGACGTCGCAGCTCTGAGCTCCGATGAGTCAGGGCGGGAACGTAAAGACTCAAAGACCAACACGTGCAAAAAAAAAAAATAGAAATAAATAAACGAGGCACGCGACAGCTTTGCACAACGTCTATAAATAGACCTCAGCGTCAGCAGCTACGAGCAAGACGAGGCAACGTGAAAATCTGAGCGATCAGTCAAAGGTCTGCTGCTAATTTATATTTTATTAACCTGTGAAGCCTGTGGGAGCTGGGAGGTGAAGCTCGCCTAAAAACAGACAAAATAAATCAGCTTGGTCTCTATGGATGAGCCAGAAAGGAAATTTACATTTTTGTCTGAAATTAACCTCCCGAGACCCAGCGTCCTCATATGGGGACATTATGTTTGTACCTGTTGTCTGTCATCTACTGGTAGCGAAGAGTCAATAAACTTATTTATTTATTCTTAGTAACTTTTCTAGTTTGATACGACATGAAAATTTAACAAATTGACAAGTACACGTTTGAGGACGTTGGGATTTCATCGCTTCCAATTCTGCTTTTGCATCAAAATAAACAGTTTTATAGTTTTTGGTTCACATTGGTGACTTAAATTGTAATATACAGTGAAATAATCCCTTTTTTAGGTCCTACTGACCCCAAATACCTAAAGATTTTAATCTTATTGTAAATAAATTAAGATGTTTTTGTTCTCAGGAGGTTAATGATATCATGACACAGAGATGCCACTGAATTTATTCAACAACCTCTTGACTAAAGCTGGACCAGAGAAACCACAAAGCTCACATGTTCTACAAAGATGTGAGTAAAATTAGAACCAGACCCAGTCTCTGTTTGGACATTTGGGTAAAACCAAAGGAGCCAACGTGGTCGCACCTTTGTTTTTAAATCTCTTGAAAGCAAATCTTGCTACAAAATACAACTGATTCCCACTGCAGGAGGAAACGTACATGTAATTCAACCTTTAGCCATTTTATTTAGCATGTACATCATTAGATTCTACAACTGTGCACATTATAGAATCCATAAAAATACTGATATTTCTTCCATACGGTTGTTGTTGGTGCATTTAACTCCCCAGAGAAACGACACGTCACATGTTTCTGCAAAGGCCTCAATCCATACAAGATGGCTAAAGAACCATTTATGAAATATGGGGCATGTGGTTCATAGTAGATGGAGGTTAGCGTGTTAGCTTTAGCTATATGATGCATTGTTTTAACGAAAAGTTCAAGTTTCAAATGATATGATATTTTATTTTGAACTCAAACTTAAGCTGAGACTTTAGTTTAGCTGAGACGCACTAGTTAACTTGGACGAGCACCGTTTTGAATAAACATTTCCAGTGAAGACTCGTGGTTTAGGAATGTTTATTTGGAAGCCGAAATACCCAAGAGGCCGTGACTATTATACGTTTTGTGCATTGTTCTCCATCAACGCATCCATAATAACGGTAAGTAACAGCGCGATTACGTGTCTCACGCAACAATTTATGGTGTATTTACAAGTGGGAGCATCTCTCCGGAGAGTCGCACTCATAACAGTTAAACCGATGCATGCGTATAATTCACGGTACAGACCCTCCCCCATCCTCCCCCCTTCCTCCCCCCCTCCAGGACAGCAGCAGACTGGCTGTGCAGGGTCACCTTTACAGGAAAAAACACATCCGTCACCCCGTGTACTCACATTTCCTTGCAGAGGACGCCGATGCGCTGCTTTTCAGAGCTGCTCCTCTCCTTGGACAGACTCAGCTCCTCCTGATATTTGGAGTTTTGCTGTTTCAAAGCCTCGAGCTGCAGAAAAGACCATCAGAGAGAATATATTTAGATTTAAAAAACCGAAACGCCAATTATAACCTCGTTCGGACTGGATTCATTTCTCTACGGGCGACGGGCCGACTCTGCCCTCCCCCCGTGTGGAGCGATTATGAGGATATTATATAATTACAGCTGCGATTACCTGCTGTTTTATTTGTTTTGTTTCAAGTAAGTGGTCGACACTTTAAATCCCACCCACAGAGGGTTTAAAACTGTTGTCCGTGCTCTTTTTGTTTCACACAAAGAGCTGCTTCTGGTCAAATTAGTGCGAAACATGACTTTTACATTGAGATATGTTTTGTCTTATGAGCATGTTTTTGTTTATTTGGCACCATTAAAACAAATAAAAGCTAAAAACACGATGCTCGGCTCAAACGTCTCTGGAGCAGGATTTTAACGGGGACGTTGGTTAATGGCTGATATCAGAGTGACGTCTCATTTTTGGGGCATTTTAGCTTTTATTTTAATGGCACAGTACAGAGACACTGGAATGTGTAGGAGGTTTGATCTGAATGCAGGACATGTACGAAAAAAAAAAAACACGTTTAATGACAGATTACATTGTGAAGCACATCCAGACACGAGGGAACGTGAACGAGCAGGTAACTCAACAGACGACATGACAAAAGACTAAAGCAAAGACGGGACCAAACAAACACACACAGGCCGAGTTAACGAGGTGAAACATGTAACATGTGAAACTAACGAGGGCAGAAACCAATCAATCAATCAATCAAAGGGGGAAATAGAGACGCAGGAACCAGACAGATCACAGAAAAAGATCAAAAGTCGACACCGTGACAGCAACACTGACTCAGATTCACATCACATCACTTCTCTTCCAGCTCTTTGTCACCACCTCAGAAAACTTGGACCATTTTTTTTTTTTTTGTTTTCGGCTTCATACCTTGAAAAGAGGCCGAACCAGAACGATGCTAAAGTTAAACACGTGAAGAAAATAGTCCAATAGGAGCGACTGTTACAGCTGACTGACACATGAGACACAGCAAAGAAGTAACTGCAGAGTTTATATATAAGAACAGGCAACAAATACTACGAATGAAACACCAACCAATCAATCAGGTCACCAGAAAACACTGGCAAATATAAATAAAACTAGAAGAAGAAGAAGAAACTCGACTCCAAACACACCAAAATACACCAAACAAGAAAAAAATAATTACCTTTTACAAGTCAGACGTTCATTTCAGTACCTTTTAAGACTTTTTCAAGACCTTCTCAGTATTTTCTCATACCTGTGCTACTTCTAATTGTCACCATTTACATCAGTGACACCTTTAACGTAACAGTTTTATTTTACGATAAAGTCTATAGACGACTATGACACAACAGAATTCAAACAGGCTGAGAGAATAAATCAAAGCCAAAGTTTGAAC